>NC_134687.1:123967205-124267205 GCF_050947455.1 Rhinoderma darwinii | reverse complement strand
TGCGGAATGGCTGCAAACATTTTCTGCAGCAATTCCGTTACGTGTGGACAAGCCCTTATGCTGCGGAAATACATTGCGGAAAATCTGCGGTATTTTACGCTACGTGTGAACCTGGCCTAAAAATGACAGGTCTTGCTACTGTGTTCTGGGGCACCCCTGACCAGGCTCCAAGGAACCCCAGGGAGCCCTGACTGGGTAACACTGATATAGTTAGTGGAAAATAAAAACAAATAAAAAAAAAAGCACGAATATTTTTAACATAAAAACGTTAAACAGTTGGTCATTTTCTGAGGACACATTCCCGTTAAAACTTTCATGACCAAGGGTCATTGATGCCCCTGTGTCCAGTGAAGAGGGCTATAAAGTTATATTCACACAACGCAAAAAAAAGTCTGTTAAAAATGGATCAACTGTCAATTTTTCATGGCTGTTTTTGCATCCGTGTGTCTCAAAATTTAAATCTATTTCCCGGCCGTCTGACCGTTTTTAACCCCTTCCCCCTGCTTGCATTCTGGGCCCTAATGTCCAAGCCATTTTTTACATTTTTCCATTGTCACATTCGAAGAGCTGTAACTTTTTTATTTTTGCGTCGGCATAGCTGTATAAGGTCTTGTTTTTTGCGGGACGACTTGCAGTTTTTATTGGTACCATTTGAGAGTAGATGCGACTTTTTGATCACTTTTTATCACATGTTTTTTAAGTCAGGATTAACAGAAAACAGCAATTTTTCCATTGTTTTTTATTTTATTTTTTTACGGCGTTCACAGTGCGGGTTAAATAATGTAACAGCTTTATAGTCGGGGTCGTTACGGACGCGGCGATAGCAAATATTTGTAACTTTTTTGCTTTATTGTAGTTTTTTTTAATAGTAAAGCATTTTGTAAGTGGGTTTTTCATTTTTTTTTGTTTCACTTATTTTTTTTTATTTACTTTTATTAAACTTTTTTACTAGTCCCACTAGGGGACTTCACTATCCTCCGATCGCTATTATAATACACTGCAATACTTTTGTATTGCAGTGTATTACTGCCTGTCCGTTAAAACGGACAGGCATCTGCTAGGTCATGCCTGCGGCATGATCTAGCAGGCATTCGCTCCAGGCAGACCTGGGGGCCTTTATTAGACCCCCGGCTGCCATAGAAGACACAGACACTCTGCGATTTTATCGTCGGGTGTCAGTGAGATGAGAGGGAGCTCCCTCCCTCTCTCCAAAACCATTCAGATGCGGTGCTCGCTATTGTGCACCGCATCTGAAGGGTTAAACGGGTGAGATCGATACTAATATCGATCTCACCCGGCAGAGCAGGGACGCTCCCAGCCCTCAGCTGCCTCTGGCAACTGAGAGCAGGGAGATTTCACGGCTCCCTGCTCTGTTTACTTTATTCTACAGCAGCGACGTAGAATGGCGGCGCTCTAGAATAAAGCCCACTAATGACCGCCGTAAAGAGGCTTATCGGCGGTCATTAAGGGGTTAACCGCCATTTGCCGTCCTTTTTCATGACCGTAAAAAAAAAAAATGAATTTTTTTTTTGTCCCAACCGCTTGAAAACACCAGTGTCCATGTAGATAGTGCCAGTGCCCACTGTAGATAGTGCCACATACAGTGCCCATGTAGATAGCGCCACCCCCTCGCAGATAGCACCATCTTACTACAACACATAGTAAGCAACATATTGCCACCTAAGCTCCCGCTAGGAGCGGAATCCCCGTTCAGTGCGTCGGCAACACTCTGGCCGGGGACTGTGCACCTAGAGGGAACTCCTGATGTCACTGTCCATATATGGACAGAGACGTCAGGGAGTCCCTCTAGAAGCGGAATCCCCAGCCAGAGCGCTCTGACCTGGGATTCTGCTCCTAGACGGAGCTTAGTTGGCTCTATCTGCAGGGGGGAGCTTAGGTTGTGTGTGGCGCTATCTACAGCCCCGGCAGACCTGAAAGTACAGCGCAGCTTACACTGAAGCAGCACTGTACACATTAAACCCCGTTCCAGGCTTCCAACGTTTATATATGTGACAACTGCACGGGGCATCGGCGGTTGGAACGTATATAGCTGTATGGCTGTCGTGAAGGTGTTAAACTTAGGCATATGCTGCAGTTACCTAAAATTGTAGAATTTTCAGAATCTCCCTTTACATTTAATAACGCTATGATTTATCAACTTGCCCAGCAGCCAGTTTATATACATTTTTACATGCTGCTTACTTATGGGTCTGCTGTTGTAAAAACAGCTTGGTGCCTGATTATGAGCCGTTTGGGAAACAGCAGATTTTACACCTGATTTCCCGTCGAATTATTGTAACCTCTCAACCGTAGTTTTCATCCATAATTACGGATCAGGTAATTACGGATGAAATTGCGGACCCATTTATTTCTATAGGCCACAGACACCTTTCCGTATATTTATGGATGTGCGTCTGGGCCGTACAAATGATCTACAAAATATAGAACATGTCCTATGGTTGTCCGCCACGCGGCACGGAATCGCTCATAGAAGTCTATAGGCGCTTCCGCAATAGCGGACAGCTACGGGTGTATTTGCGGAGAGTAAATACCCTTAGTCATGTGCATGAGGCCTAACCTCAAGCAGCAGTATCTGCTTCTATATGTAACGCTGAGGACAAGTATTTTGGCTTATTTAAATGGAATATTGTAGTATTATATCTTCTTGGTGTATTATTCTGCATCGTTTATACGTTTTGGATACCACATGCAATGGTAAAATTATTAATGTTTTGTGGCCGAACTATAGATATTTTACTTACTCAAATAATATAATTAAGGCTTTCTTCACATCTGCTTTGTTTTCTAATTTGTCCAGCAAAAATTACGGAATCTGCGACGGAGGCTTCTAACGGGGTCTCTGACGCAGGTGGGAACAGAGCCTAAGGTCTCATTCAGACGAGCGTAAAACTCGTCCGTGTGCTATGCGTGGAAATCACGCACCGCACACTGACCCGTTGATTTCAATGGGGCCGTTCACACATGCAGGAGTTATCACGCAGCGTGTCTGTTGCTTAAAACTCACTGTATGTCCTATATTGGTGCGTTTTTCACGCACCTATCGCCCATTGAAGTCAATGGGTGCGTAAATCACGCATGGCAGACGGATGCACATCCGTGTGCTGTGCGTGATTTACACATCAATTCAATTAAAAATAATTTTAAAAAAAATGTGCTTTGCGAGTGCGTGAATAACGCATGTCCCTCGCAAAGCACACTGATACATAACGGTCCAGATTTGCGCGTGTTTTTCACGCCCGTGAATCTTATACGTTTGTGTGAATGTAGCCTTATAGTATATAATTATTTGTTCTTTATATCTAAAGCTTTATCTATTTATTTCAAGGGTGGGGGCAATCTAATATTCTCTTATAGAGCGCAAAACCAACTTACCATTCGCCCGTCTGATGGTATTTTTATTATTTTTACAGTGCAAGTTCTGATAACTGCATCCATTATTTTTCAGTGTTTGAAATGTAGAGCATAGTAATTCTTTGTGGTTTATGTAAAACCAATAAATATCACATTTTCTATGCCGTCAGTTCTATTTTTGAAGTCTGCTTCTTTGGGAATAGATTGTACAGGTAAGGGTCATTGGGACTATCCCTGTAAAGATGGGCTAGATCTGTTTTCACACCTGAATTGTTGAAATTGGTCACAGTTAAATAAATAATGGCTCTGTTCACACTTGTACTAGGTCTTTTGCTGCTTTTTGATGGTCAGAATAGTGTAGCATGCTTAGATATTCTGACCTGTAAAAAAGGAAAGAAAAAAAAAAGACCTCTTACAAGTAAATAGGGGAAACAAAAAAATGGATTATGATGAACTGTAGCAGATCTGTTCTGATTGCAGATGCCGTAATGCCAGTGTGAACAAAGTAGGGCGTGGCAATTATGACCTAAATCAAAATCACGATTAGCTGAACATGTAACCTCGATTACAATTATTGAACGATTATTTAGGCCACACCCCTTTTTGCATTTCACACCCCCTATTTGCATGCTACGCCATTGAATTAATATTTATCCCCTGAGCCTGCTGCATACTACTGTATATAATATACCCCCTGACACTGCCCCCACATAGTATAATGCCCCCCATAACTGCCCTCCATACAGTATAATGCCCCATAGCTGCCTCTACATAGTATAATGCCCCCATAAATGACTTCCACGCAATATAATACCCCTATAGCTGCCCTCCACACAGTATAATGCCCCCATAACTGCCCTCTGCACAGTGTAATGCCCCATAACTGCCCTCCGAGGTGTAATGACCCGTAAATGACTTCCACGCAGCATAATGTCCCCCCATAACTGTCCTCCACGCAGTATAATGCCCCCCCGTAACTGTCCTCCACGCAGTATAATGCCCCCCCTGTAACTGTCCTCCACGCAGTATAATGCCCCCCCCGTAACTGTCCTCCACGCAGTGTAATGCCCCCCCCCCGTAACTGTCCTCCACGCAGTGTAATGCCCCCCCCCCCGTAACTGTCCTCCACGCAGTATAATGCCCCCCCGTAACTGTCCTCCACGCAGTATAATGCCCCCCCGTAACTGTCCTCCACGCAGTATAATGCCCCCCATAGCTGCCCCATGCTGTATAATGCCCCCAATAGTGCCTGATAAAAATAATAATATACATATCCACCTAACCCCGTTCCAATGACGAGTGGAGGAGATCCCTGTGCAGCTCGGCGCAGACGGGCGCGATAATGCCTTGCGTTACTGCCTCGCGTCCAGCGATACATGGTGAATGGTAGAGCATGGACCTTACGGCTTCCTGCTCTACCGACTGTATTGTTCCTGAAGATGCAGATACAGTTTTTAAACCGGGAGAAAATAATTGATAAAACAGACATCCGATGACGTCGATTAACTGCGCTGAATTTCAATTTATTTTTTGATTAATAGCCCAGCCCTAGAACAAAGCCTAATCTAGTCCTTACGGTATCTCTTTCCTTTTACTTTTACAGCAATCCGTTTGTAACTATTGTAATATCTGTCTAGTTGAAGCACTAGATCTCTGTTGAAGTGTGAATGACACTTTACACCTAGTGCTCGGAGTCACCATAAAAGAGTCACTAATAAAAGAGGTAGAATCTAGATGGTTTGCATATTAGAATATTGCATTCCGTCCTGATCGTGGTCTATGGGCAGCTTTAAACACTTGTAGACAATTTTCGTGTTTTTATTTTCGTTGTCTTTTTTTGTTTTTGTTTTTTCATTTTTTTTATTGTTGCATTCCAAAAGACCCAACTTTTTTTTTTTTTTTTTCTGTACACCGAATGGTATCATTTAATGTACCATATAATCTACTGGAAAACTAAAATTCTTTGTGGCGTAGAATGGGAAAAAACTGCGACGACTCCATTGTTCGTTGGGTTTTGTTTTTCCGTTCACGTGCGGTAAAAATGAGGTGTTAACGAGTAACTGCACTTTCATCAAACTTTTGATATGTCATAGAGACATATAAAAAGTTTGGATCGGTGCGGGTCTGGGTGCTGAGACTTACGCCGTTGCTGAAAAGAAGGTGCAAAGTACTCAGCTGTGCGCTTCTGCACCTTCATTTCAGCAACGGTGGGGGTCTCAACACCAAGACCCCCACCAATCCAAACTTTAGATATGTCTCTATGATTAAAAATGTGAAAGTGTAGTCACACTCTTTAGGCCGGATTCACACGAGCATGTACGTTTTGCGCGCGTTGCAGTTCCGTGTGTCATCAGTGGATGGTGCGTGGGTGCGTGATTTTCACGCATATGCCATCCTTATGACACGCGGTTTTGCTGTTTAGAAAAAGAAATTAAGTAAGTGCTTCCATGTGCCGTGCGCGATTTTCACGCAACCATTGATGCGCGAAAAACGGCCAAGTATAGGACATGTCGTGAGTTTTACGCAGCGCACATACGCTGCGTGAAAATCACGGACTGCCTGAACGGCCACATTGACTATCATAGGTCCGTGAAAATCACGCGCGTATCACGGACGTTAAACATGTTCGTGTAAATAAGGCCTTATTCTGTGGGTCAATACAATTACCGTGATACCAAATTGATATAGTTTTTTTTTCATGATGTGCTACTCTCTTTCCACTGATTGAGCAGTGGGGAGGCTTGTTTTTTTTTTTTGTGGGGTTAGCTGTAGCTACTATTGGTATAATTTTGGGGCACCTGCATGAATCAAGATCACGCTATTATTTTTTTTTTATTTTTTTTTTAGAGCTAAGACAGCAGTTCTGGAGTTTTATGGGGTTTACCCTGTAGCTTAAATAATATTAAATTGTAATAGTTAAGACTTTTACAAAAGCGGCGATACCAATTGTTTAATTTTTTTTAATTTTATTTTTTATAAATGGCGTTTTTTTAAACGTTTAGTTATTTTAATTTTTTTTATGCTTTTTAAAATGTTTTTGTTTAGTTTAGTTTTTAGTGGGACTTTACCATATGAACATTAGATACTTTATTGCCTTTATCTATGCTCTACTATCAAGCCTTTTTAGAATGGCACTGATGGCGGATCTTGGAGGCCTTTTAATGGTCCTCTGGCTGCCATGTCAACCTCCTGAAAGGTACCACGCATAGCGGGGCGGGGACTGATCGGAGGACAGAGGGAGCCCCTTCCTTTCTAACTGTTCAGATGCTGCAGACCGCGACATCTGAGGGGTTAAGCGGATGTAATGAGAATAATTTCTGTTTTCGGCCATTGCAGACGGGTGCAGACGGGTGTCATCTTGAGGTAATGCACATCCGACATAACTGTATATGGATGTGGCCGAGGGGTTACAAAAACAAACTAAAATCATATGGAACACCTTTTCTGTAAATGTGAAAGGGGATTCTATCGAGTGTTTTTTTTTTTTTTTTTTATATTGGTTTATATTGTAACAGCCAATAAAAAAGACACAATGAGGGCAAATTATCAATAGATTTGAGCCTATTTTTTGGCTTAAACATGCAAATCATGGCACACACAACATATTTGTGCAAAAAAAACACAACCTTTTTTTTTCTAAAAAAAATAAAGGCGACTTTTCTCGTCACTCGTCCGTTTTGAAGAGTGTTGAAAAAGGTAGGTGAGGGTTTACTGGAAGTGGCCGTGGTTTCCACATTTTTGACAGATTTACTAATGCTTAAGTCAGAATATGGGACGAATTGTGGCGCAAATCTACGCATAGATTTAATTTTCAGAATTTAGCACCGTGCAAAATGCTCCAAATGTTTTAAGAGGCAATTCACTCCAACGCATTTCCTTTTTAGACTAGTGTATGAAACGCCAGTCCTGTTAAATCTGCCCCTGTACGTCAAAAAGTTTACATCCGAAGAAACCTTTTGATGTGCGGTTTTCTAAACCTCTTGGTTTCCCCTCCCAAAATGCGTTTTTACAAAGATAGTGGTTTACATTACGTTTGGGGCATACAGCATACTGTAGCGGTATTCTGTGTATGGGGAAATAATTTTGAATATAAATTTCTCACTATATCTGTACCCCTTTCTTGCTAGCCATACATTGGTGCATTATATCTGCAGATTGGTGTGATGAAAACCAAAAAAGCCCTTCAATCCAGACTTGGCGGTTGTACAGTCCTGTACATGAGGCCTGTGTAGCTGGCAATGCTGTTCCTTTCCTACTACAGACAAAGGTGGTGTTATCCCACTGGCATCCAGTAGATGCCGCTGTTTGACTGGTAAATAAAGTGCTTGTGCCGCACAATTTCTATTTAGCATAACCAGTTGTTTCTACGCGATCTAGAGGTCGGCCGTGTGTTCTTTATATGTTTATATACTTTGGTCATACTGTTAATGCAGTGCTAAATATGACACATCTATTCTAGCTAAACCCTCCATGTAGCAGGCAATAAAGAATGGTGAAACCTTCTAGGGTGCAGTCACGCGTGGCGTATTTTGCTGCAGAAAACTGTCCAATTGGACAAATATTCCGCAAGTAAGACCGATTTCTCATTGGCTTGCATTGCAAAATATCTTTCTTCTAGGCTTACATTGTAAAGTTTTTTTTCTAGCGTTTTTACGCTGCGGAAATATAAGGTAAATACACCACGAGTGACTGCACCTTTTATTTAAAATGTCCCTCCAGATTATCTACCTAAAAACAGATTTCTGAAAGTCGCAATCTGCGTTTCCGGTGTTACATCACTTAATGGGGGTCATGTAAAGAGTATGGATTGTGGCCCCCCCCAGTAGAGAGAGAGCTAGATATACATATTGATAAATAATTTTTTATTACAGAATGTGTACAGCCACGGCACTGATATACTTGGCATCATATATCGTAACAATTATTTTTATTAACTATCTGCTGCACTGTTTAAAAAAACCAAAATACTATTGTATGTGTTGGTAATCTTTAACCCTGCAGATGATTCATTCCTTTGCCGGTCCAGGACCGGTGACACAATGATGGTTATTTATGGATCATTGAGTAGCAATATTGTTCAATTTGTTAAGACTTGCATGGGAGATGATTCATATGATTATGTATGAGCAATAATGAGAATGCTGTAAGAGAGGAGGGAGCGCGACACAGAGGATATAAATGGTGGTTAAAGGCTATGTACACCTTTTTGAAATCATATTTTTTTTTTAAATTATTAAATGTTTGTGTGATTAGTGCAACTTTCTAAATGCTTTTTTTTTTTTTTTTTGAAATATTTTTGCTTTTTTGAGATGCATCTGCTTTGTATCCTGTATACAGAGCAGCTGTGTCAGCGGGTCCTGCATGTCTCTGTCACGCAGGATTGAGCTGCTACCGATTACATCTAAGTTCATAACACAGGACCCGCTGACACTAAAACTGGCAGTGCTGCTGACGTGACGGATTCAGGTCTCAGCGCAAGATCGACTTACCTGCAAACGCTGATGCTGCTGCAGAATCAACTGTAGCCTCTGGTGCCGATGTGGCCGTCACGATGCAGGACCTGTGAGTGACGTCACAGATCTGCACTGTCAGAAGCTGGGCGTTGTGAAGAGAAGTGGATGATACTTCTCTTCAGAGCGCCCAGCTAGTAAAAGTATTAAAAACGCCCCGATGTACGCACATAATACACGCCCACTTGGACTTTTACTTTTAAACACACCCACTTGGACTTTTGCAAGCCTCATTTGCATAACTACAAAAATGGTCATAACTTGGCCAAAAATGCTCGTTTTTTAAAAATAAAAACGTTACTGTAATCTACATTGCAGCGCCGATCTGCTGCAATAGCAGATAGGGGTTGCAAAATCTGGTGACAGAGCCTCTTTAAGCACAGTTCTCGTATGGTAGCATTTTTGTTTTTTTTAGTTACATGAATTTTTATTTTTTTTATTTTTTTTGTAGGAGCTCGCAATGGATTCAGATTCACCAAGAAGCACAGCAGCTGAAATTCCTGTAACTAGCAATGGAGACTTTGATGAAACTTTAGAGCACAATTTTAACATGGTATTTATTTTTACTCATGGATGTAGTATAATTGACATACATAAAGTATTTGGGTTCCAGTATATGAAGGCCATATTATTTTAGAAATCACTTTGTAATGCACTTAACGGGGACTTAGCTGCAATACCAGAAACAGCCCATGGATCAGAGTGGTGCTGTTTCTTCAAAGAAAACTTATGGGTGTTTTTCTAATCTCATACAACCCCTTTAAAAGGGTTTTGTGGTTCCAGAAAATCAAGGTTGATTGGTTAATGAAAAGCTACACCGTTTTCTTACGTTTTCTGTATCTATTCCTCATAGTTTTTCAAGAACACTACTTGCAGTCGGAATGGGAGTCTTTATTATTTCCTTCAGAGGATGACAATCTGTTCTTGCCATGTACTGCACATCTGGTTACAAAACAGAGCTCTGACAACTTTAATGTAACGAGCCATACATATGTGTGTCCATCACATGACTGGGAAATATTCTTATCCTTTGGAATTAAAGAATGAAGGCTCCCATTCCCTGACTGCAAGCAGTGCTCTTGATAACCATGAGCTATTGATACAGAAAGTTTATTATTTTTTTTTAAACTTTTCAGTATACAATTTATAAGCTTTATTTGCGGATACTGGAATACCCGTTTTAATGCTATTTCTTATCCCATGATACATACGTATATGGGTAACACTGCCTGAGCTGGCATGTTCTATGTAAAGAAAGTGAATCCTGCAATATTTATTAGGGGCTATTTTGTTTTCAAACACAGAGCCCCTTTGAACCCCTTAAGGTCATAGCCATATGAAGCTTGTGTTTTTTTGCAGGATGAGTTGTATTTTTTAGAGTACGTATAATGTACTGAATAACATTTATTACATTTTTTTGTTCCGATGAAAACAATTCCACCTTTTTTGTTTTTGGGATTTGTTTTTATTATGCGTTTAAAAACGACATGTCCACTTTATTCTGTGGGTTGTTACGATTATGGCGATTTATTAAATTTATAGATTTTTTTTAATGTGGGGTATAGAACAATACTGTTATAGTAGGGGTTCGTAAAGTTGTTCACAAAGCGTTTTATAATGGAAAAAGGGGATTTTTTTTTTGCTATTTCTTCTACATTGGATTTTTATTTTGTAAAATGTAACTTTAATAGAAAAAACGTCTAGTATCATTATGAACATTGTTTGCTTACATAATACTCTGCTCATGTAGTACAGTGTATTATGCCTGTCGGTGTAAGGCTCTGTTCACTACGCTATTGCTTCCGGCAAAACGACGGATCCGGTGCACAAAAGAGACAAACTGAAGCCCCGGGCATCGGATCCGTCACCATTGAAATCAATGGTGATGGAAACAGAAACCTTTTGGTTTCCGTCGGTGTCCGTTTGTGCCTGCTCATGGTCCCGTTCTGACAGAAAGCTCAGACGGAACATCCGAACAGGACCATAACGCAGATGTGAACACAGCCTTATACAGCTATACTGCCAATGGTTTTTGTTTTTTTAGTAGGCTTAGATCTTTGAAACCACGGCCACAATATGGTTTAATTTATTTGTTAACGTTAAGGATGAAGAATTCTATATACTTGGGTCTTGAGAAGTAGAACACATGTCAAGTGCAAAATAAAAGGCCAATCTACTATACGGGTTCAAAATAACCGCTGACTCCTTCTCCCTCCCCTATAAACATGCTTGCCTTGTAAATCTGCTCTAAAAATATGCTGCAATTTCATCATGTGTGAACTTGGTTTCTCAACTACGTTTGAGGATGGATTAGGCCAAGTGCCATGAGTGGCTTTCTTGGAGTTCTTCTGCTTTTTAGGCAACACTGGGTTAGGTATTCCATGCACTGAAGGTTATTGGAGGTCAGGCACATTGCAAGGTGCGGAAACAGAACACTGCACATTGCTTTGAGCAGGTTCACACAATACTGCTGCAGCCCATTCAGCCCAGCTGCTGGTAAGAAGTCACCTGGGCAAGCCTGTAGTAGGTGTCGCTTTTGTTTTTGGGAGATAGCCATTCACTTTATAAACAGGAGAACATATAGCAACAGATTTCAACATCATGTATCCATCCTTCAGAGTAGGAAGAAATGGATACAGTCTTTAACCCCTTAATGACCGGGCCTGTTTGGGCCTTAATGACCAAGCCAGATTTGTTAAATCTGGTATGTCTGAATTTATCAGAGAATAACTCAGCGAAAGTTTTGAATATTTAAGTAAGGGTATGTGCACACACACTAATTACGTCCGTAATTGACGGACGTATTTCGGCCGCAAGTCCCGGACCGAACACAGTGCAGGGAGCTGGGCACCTAGCATCATACTTATGTACGATGCTAGGAGTCGCTGCCTCGCTGCAGGACAACTGTCCCGTACTGTAATCATGTATTCAGTACAGGACAGTAGTTCCACGGAGAGGCAGGAACTCCTAGCATCGTACATAAGTATGATGCTAGGAGCCCGGCTCCCTGCACTGTGTTCGGTCCGGGACTTGCGGCCGAAATACGTCCGTCAATTACGGACGTAATTAGTGTGTGTGCACATACCCTAATTCTGACATTGTTTTTTCTTCACATGTTGTACTTTATTTTAGTGGTAAAAGTAGACTGATAGGATTTACGGAAATTAATAAAAAAATAGAAAAAATGAAGAAATTTTGTAAAAATTATAATTTTTCCCTATTTTTAACGGCAATATGTCACATATGTACATACATACAGTACAATTTTTTTTATTAAATATATATTTCCATTTCTTTACTCTATTTTGGCAGGACTTTTGAAAAAATTTTTTTATTTTTTGAGCAATTTCGAAGACTTACAAGTTTAGTAATAATTTTATACATTTTGAAGTATATTTGGTTTTCCTGCACCAAGCCAGGTTTTCAGAGGCTCATAGGTGTCAGAATGGTGGAAACCCCCACAAGTGACCCCATTTTGAAAACTACACCCCTTAAGGTATTTATTAAGGGGTGTTGTAAGTATTTTGACCCCACAGTTTTTTTGTAAGAATTCATGCAAAGCAGGCGTAAAAAAATATAATCTCACTTTTTCCATAAAAATATCACTTTAAAGACCGATTTCTGTGTAAAGCAACCATAAGAATGAAGAAACACACCTCAAAATCTATCACCCTGTTTCTCCTGTTTTCAAAAATGCCCCCATTGTGACTCTAATGCATTGCCTGGACACACAGCAGGGCTTGAAAGGAAGGGAGCACCCGGAGACTTTCAGGACTCATATTTTGCTTGAAAATGTTTTAGGCCCCACTGTACATTTGGAGAGGTTTTGAACTACCAGAACGATAGAAACTCCCCATAAACGACCCCATTTAGAAAACTAGACCCCTTAAGGTATTTATCTAGGGGTGTAGTGAGTATTTTGACCCCACAGTTTTTTGCTAAATTTAATGCATAGCAGGTGAAAAAAAATAAAAAATCACTTTTTCCATAAAAATATCACTTTGAAGACCGATTTCTGTGTAAAGCAACCATAAGAATGAAGAAACACACCCCAAAATCTATCACCCCGTTTCTCCTGTTTTCAAAAATACTCTCATTGTTGCCCCAATCTGCTTATTAGACGTGTGGCTGGGCCAAAAAGAGAGGGAGCACCCTTTGGCTTTCAGGGCACAATTGAATAAATTCTAGGCCCCATATCATGCATTTAGCGGCATTCAGCTGCCTGAACAAAAAAAAAAACACGCAGAAATGACCCCATTTTAAAAACTAAACCCCTAAAGGTATTCATCTAGTGGTGCAGTGGGCATGCGGACCAAAAATTTTTTAAAGGAGGAAATAATGGGTATCATTTCAGACACTTTGGGTATATAATGTTTTCTTCACTCTTATTACGTTTCCACATGAAATAGAGGAGACGTGGTAGAAGGTTATTTTGTTAGAAATACGCCACATTAATAAATTTGTGCGGCATACAGAAGAGAAGTGAAGCCGTGTATTCATAATGGATACATGTTGCTATAGACGTATTTGCCTGTACTTATGACTATGTCTTGCTGAAGAAGCAGTTGGTGCCATTATGATGTCATTGTGGACAGAATTCTGTCCTAATATAAAATCAGTCAGAGAGGAAAAAATAAACTGTACTGGAGTGACGGGCAATATCTTCAAACAAATGTAGGAAAATGTATCCACCTATGTTGCAAACTCGAGTCTGTTCACTAGATAGAAGAACCTGCAGGGCTGTCAAGACAAGGTTTTTTTTTTTCAGTGACTGGTTGTACAACGTCTCTTTAGCTCCATCAATCCTTATGAGGGACGAATGTGCCAAGTGACGCGGTACACCATAACAGGCCCCTGCCCGGCAAGGTAGGAACCGCTATGAGCACAAAACAACCAATCACCTACAGAATATATAAAGGGACAGTGTCCAAAACCATCTATAGGAACAGTAAAGGATCACTAATCCCCAAAATGAGTATTTCCAGAAGAACCGTAACAAAGCCCATGGTGTATTGATAAGGAACAGCTCGATTATTAGAGATCCTCCAAAAAAAAATATCATGCCCGTATCACGGTACAGAATTAGGAATGTAACAGCTGTATGTGGCAGGACATAGTCATCAGAACAAGGAAACACGTCCTCAATTTATTCTTGTAACCATTGCTAAAATGCACGACTTCCACTAATTCAGGGGCGGCACGGGCCGCAGGTGTTGGATTTATCTACTAATAAATGCAATGCCCAAATTTATTTTTTATTTCAAGAACACTTGTGGGGTCCATGTTCTGAATAGACAGATGTGGGCTCCTGCACAATAAACTGTATTCATTTGTGAGTGATCAAGTCCTGGATTTAATTGTCCAATAATTGTATAAAAAAATCATAAAGGGGAAATTTAGTTTTACAGTCTGAAATAAATAAACCTCCCCATGAGAATCCCTCCCTCCCTTGGAAAGCCCAGAAACTAAACAAAAAAATATGCATAAATGAAATTGACTCCCTAAAAAGAATCCCCCCCCCACCCCACCCTTTTTGGTTTTCCCTAAATTATAGATAAAATTAATAATTAGAAACGGTGTGGTAGGTCTCAAAACAGGGGTAGTTGCACAGGCCTGGATTTGAAGGGCACATGGGGTAGTAAAACCGGGAATCGCTCCTCCTTCCGTGTTTACTGCACACCCGGCATCTCTTTTGGGGGTATCTTTGGTTCACAGAGGCAGGGACGGGGTGAAGGAAGTGGCGCTCAGTGAGCCTTTTGACATCCTCTGACTCGAAGGAGTCTCTAGGTGCGGGGGAGTCAAACAGGAGGTGCTCTATAATTTTCTCCTGATACTGGACGAAACTGAGTGTTCCCTGGGTCTTGTAGAGCACATAGCTGTTGTAAGTGGCCATTTGGATAAGGTAGATCGCTACCTTTTTATACCAGGCCCTAGTTTTGCACTTGACCAGGTACGGTTGTAGGACCTGGTCAGATAGATAGACTCCCCCCATGAACTTGTTATAGTCCACCACGCAGACCGGTTTCCTCTTATCAGAGGTAGCGCCCCTCTCTCTTACTGCCACTGTGGTGTCCTCGTGCACGGTCGAGAGCATGTACATGTCCTTTTTGTCACTCCATTTGACAGCGAGCAACTGGTCACTTGCAAATGAGAGTGACGCACCCCTTACTAGTCGCCTGGACACCAGTCGTTGAGGGAAGCCGACTCTATTTTTTCGTACCGTCCCACAGGCCCCTGTATTCGCAGCATGAAGGGACTTATACAGGGGGACACTGGTGTAGTAATTGTCGGTGTACACATGGTACCCTTTTTGTAGGAATGGCACCATGAGTTCCCAGACAATTTTCCCACTAATGCCAATATCCTCTGGGCATCCTGGGGGATTAAGGTGGCGGTCCCTGCCCTCATAAATGAAAAAGCCACAGGTGTAGCCCGTTGTGCTCTCGCACACCTTATAGAGTTTCACTCCGTATCGGGCTCTTTTGGAGGGGATGTATTGTCGAAACGATAGACGGCCCTTGAAGGACATAAGGGACTCATCTACCGCTAGTTTTTGGCCTGGGGTGTATAAATTGAAAAATGAGTCACTTAGGAGGGAGATTAGGGGTCTCAGTTTGTTGAGGCGATCATAGGCTGGGTCACTTCTTGGGGGGATTTGTGTATTGTCAGAAAAATGCATGAAACGCATTAGAGTCTCATAGCGCGTTCGGGCCATAACGGCTGCAAATACAGGCGTGCTATGGATAGCGCTGGTAGCCCAATAGGAGCGGATAGAGGTTTTTTTTACTATCCCCATGTTTAGGGTAATTCCCCCCAAAAATTTTATTTCAGAAACTGTTGTGGGGATCCATCCTCTAGCATAGCAAGACCTGGGATTTTGGGTGCCAAATTGCCTGGCGTATAAATTAGTCTGCTGGACGATTAGTTCCAGGACCTGATCGCCTATAAACAAATGAAAAAAATTATAGGGACTAAAATTTGAGACATCTGCGTTGATGCCTGGAGTCGCTGTAAATGGCAAAACTTGGGGGGAGAAAGCAATTGCAGGATCCCAAATTGCGGAAGGGACTGCAGTACTAGGCCCGTCTCCTGACGCTTCACCGCTGACCGCTGCGTCCACCACCATAGGGCTGGGGGGTCCAGTGGCAGAAGCAGAACTTGTCGCTTTCTGAGCCAAGTTCTGCTTCTGACGCAGTGTCTGTATCACTGCCGGAACCGCTAGAGCATAGCATGGCGTATGCCTGCTCTGCAGAGAACATTCTGCGGCTTCTGCGGTTCATGTTCACCACACTAATAATTGTTAAAGAGGCTCTGTCACCAGATTTTGCAACCCCTATCTGCTATTGCAGCAGATAGGCGCTGCAATGTAGATTACAGTAACGTTTTTATTTTAAAAAAACGAGCATTTTTGGCCAAGTTATGACCATTTTTGTAGTTATGCAAATGAGGCTTGCAAAAGTCCAAGTGGGTGTGTTTAAAAGTAAAAGTCCAAGTGGGTGTGTATTATGTGCGTACATCGGGGCGTTTTTAATACTTTCACTAGCTGGGCGCTCTGATGAGAAGTAACATCCTCTTCTCTTCAGAACGCCCAGCTTGTGACAGTGCAGATCTGTGACGTCACTCACAGGTCCTGCATCGTGACGGCCACATCGGCACCAGAGGCTACAGTTGATTCTGCAGCAGCATCAGCGTTTGCAGGTAAGTCGATCGGAGGCCCTTCAGGTTAGTTTTTTATCTCCTCTCACCAAACATTCATGGTGAGAGGAGATAAAAATGTTAATTTTCCACCGCTGCGTTAATTGTAACGGCGGTCGCCGGTATTCGTTGAATACCGGCGATCGCCGGTTTGGGGACCGCAAACAACGGTCCCCAGAGTGTGCTCCAAGCTATCTCTTTTCACGGCGCCGCAATTTTATTCTGATGCAGTGCCGTGAAAAGGCCTATGCATCAGAATAAAGCCCGTTAGTGGCCGCCATGAAAAGGCGTATTGGCGGTCACTAACGGGTTAAACATAATCTAAGTATGTTCGTAAGGCCGTGTGATGGCCCAGTGACTGTAGGAGCAGTGGCATGGACATGACCCCGGGACACAGTAACTGTAGGAGCAGTGGCATGGACGTGACCCCGGGACACAGTGACTGTAGGAGCAGTGGCATGGACGTGACCCCGGGACACAGTGACTGTAGGAGCAGTGGCATGGACGTGACCCCGGGACACAGTGACTGTAGGAGCAGTGGCATGGACGTGACCCCGGGACACAGTGACTGTAGGAGCAGTGGCATGGACGTGACCCTGGGACTGCTGTAGGAGCAGTGGCATGGACGTGACCCCGGGACACAGTGACTGCTGTCGGAGCAGTGTCATGGACGTGACCCCGGGACACAGTGACTGCTGTAGGAGCAGTGGCATGGACATGACCCCGGGACACAGTGACTGCTGTAGGAGCAGTGGCATGGACGTGACCCCGGGACACAGTGACTGCTGTAGGAGCAGTGGCATGGACGTGACCCTGGGACACAGTGACTGTAGGAGCAGTGGCATGGACGTGACCCCGGGACACAGTGACTGTAGGAGCAGTGGCATGGACGTGACCACGGGACACAGTGACTGTAGGAGCAGTAACTACTGGTGCAATATGGGTCGAATACGTGTGACCAAGGACCCGTATTTACAGGAGGAAAAAAATACGTTCGTGTGCATGAGGCCTAAGAACGGGAAAGTTGTTTTAAAAAATTAAAATAAAATACTCCCCTGTTCAATCCCCTTTTGCTCCATCCTGTGGTCTGCATCAGCCTTTGTTTTCTTACCTGCAGTGATTACGTTCCGCTCCTGCACGTGAGCACTGCAGCCTATCACTAGCCTCACCAGACCTGTGCCATACATTCTAGCAGTACTACTGAGGCCAGTGTTGGCTGCAGCGGTCACATGTATGTGCGGCAAGTCATCCCTGCAGGGAAGTAACAAAAACCTGTGGGAACTGGTTTTAAGGCGCTTCTACAAAAGCCAATGATTGGGCGAACGTGCGCTCATCTGAACACTCTTTCCTTATCGTCGCCCATTTAACATTCCCAACGATCAACCAGCAAATGCTCGTTTGTCAGCCGATCAGATCTTTTTTGAGGGCATTAAATTCATCGTTTGTCTCTAGCACATCTCCCCGTGTAAACAGGGATGTGTTACCGACAATAATTAACCAAACCATTTTTTACGTTTTTCCATCGTCCCTTTAGAAGAGCTATAACTTTTTTTTATTTTTGTGTCGACATCGCTGTGTAAGGTCTTGTTTTTTTGCGGGACAAGTTGTATTTTTTTAATAGCACCATTTTGGGGTACATAGAAATTATTAATAAAGTTTTAACTTTTTTTTTGGGGGGGGGAATAGAAAAAAACCTGAAATTTCGCCCCTCTTTTTTGTGTCCTAAATCTACACTGTTTACCGTGTGGTATAAATAACACAATAACTTTATTCAGCGGGTTGTTACAAAATCTATACAAATTTTGTATTGTTGCAATCGTATGTTTTACTACTTACACAGTAAACACTTTTTTATCAAAATTATTTGTTTTTGTGTCTCCATATTTGAAAAGCCATAACTTTTCCATTTTTTCGCCGATGCAGTTGCATGAGAGCTTTTTTTTTTGCTGGGACGACTTGTAGTTTTTATTGGTACCATTTTGGAGTAGATGCGACTTTTTGATTGCTTTTTATCACATTTTTAATAGTAAAACATTTTGTAAGGGGAGAAAGTGGGTTTTTCCTTTTTTTTTCACTTTTTTTAAATTAACTTTTATTAAACTTTTTTACTAGCCCCACTAGAGGACTTTTATTATAAAAGCGATCGGATGATCGCATATTACACTACAATACTTTTGTATTGCAGTGTATTACTGCCTGTCCGTTTAAAACGGACAGGCATCTGCTAGGCCAGGCCTCTGGCATTCACTACAGGCAGACATTCACTAGGCCCCCGGCTGCCATCGGAGACAGACACTTGGCGATCTTATTGCCGGGTGTCAGTGGAATGAGAGGGAGCTCCCTCCCGCTCTCCAAAACAACTCAGATGCGGTGCTCGCTATTGAGCGTCGCATCTGAGGGGTTAAACGGGTGAGATCGATACTAATATCGATCTCACTCGTTCAACCAAGGATGCCCCCAGCCCTCAGCTCCCTCTGAGAGCAGGGAGATTTAACGGCTCCCTCCTCTGTTTATTTATTCTGATGCAGCGCCGTGAAAAGTCTTATGCATCAGAATACAGCCCGTTAGTGGCCGCCGTGAAAAGGCGTATCGGCGGTCATTAAGGGGTTAAACTGTATGTGCCTGAACCATCACAATAACTATTATTTGATAGACTGGTTATCCACAGCACTCACTTGATCGGAATACAGCTACTCAATTTCAGCTGGATGCAAATTCCAAGTCCAGTGATCCCTCCTGGACAATCAATTGTAGCAAAAAACTTGAGGAAAGCATCCGTATGGCAAGCAGGGCAGTGACATCCTGCAGCATGCAAATAACATATGTTTTGTATTATGTAATATGATGCCTGTTTAGGGTCACTATATTCACATGTGCAATATGGGTGTGTTATTTAGTAGCTCCATTGGATTGGATGTGATTTATACAGGGGTGTGTATATATAACTCTCTATGCCATATGTATTTTATGCTGGATAAAGACTCCTGCGGGGTCGAAACGTAGCACTATTGATATTGGGATGTGTTAATAAACACTTTTTTACTTTTGCCATACGGATGCTGTCCCCAAGTTTTTTGCTACAATAACTATTATTTGGACACATATAGTACGATGATTGCTCCATGTAAATAGAGCTAAATGAGGGCCGATCAGCTAGCTATATGGTCGATCGGTTCTCTTACTGGCAGAAAATCTGTAGTGTAAATGGAGCCTTAGAAAAAGATGTGACAACCATTTCACACATAAAGTAAATACTGCAGATTTTCCGCAACGATTTGAACAAACCTCATCCACACGCTGCATAAAGGCTAAATGGGGAAAAACACTCTTTGACCTGTGGTGCATTTTTTTTAATCCACAGCATGTCAATTGTATTTGCGTAAACGCTGTTTATTTATTGCGTTTTTTTTTAATTTAATGGGGAGGTAAAATTCGCAACAAATAGCAGATGTTACGGTTTTTTGCAGTAGAAAAGCAAGTATTCCGCTGCAAAAAAACGCAACTCAGAAAAAAAATGACTTACCCAGAATTCTGTGTTTCTTCATCCAGGCCGGCCTCCTGGGATGACATTTCATCTCCTGTGACAGCTGCAGCCAATCACAGGCTGTAGTGGTCATGTGGGATGAAACGTCATCCCTTAAGGCTGCAGGACAGCGCAGTGATGCGTCGCTATGGCTAAGTAAGTATGAATCTCTTTTTCCGCAGCGGTCATTCCGGTCGATAAACTGCACCTCAATTTGGTGCAGTTTTTTGTCCGAAAATTCCTTGCGGTGCACATTTGGGTTCAGATAATAAATTATTACGACTTGGCCGCACCTAGTCAGACTCTAACATATTGTACATTACATGCGGGGGATATGCATATTTCTCGTGACGTACTGTACTATTCTTTATTTGCCCAACTACATATATAAGCTGCATTTTCTAGAAAAAATCAAGGGTGAAAATGCGCTGCCGGCTGGTAATGCCCATTCCATTGTCCTGACCATTGCACTTTTCATTGTGAAATGGCCTATATTTACACGTAAAGTCCTTGATATAATCTGGTTATAATATTAATGTTTCCATTATTTGAGGTTTTCTGCCGAGGGACCACTATGCTGTTTTATAGAAATTGTTTTATGAGGTGTTTTGTTCTATGGGCGGCTTAGTTACTTTTCTGATTACAATGGATAAAGTGTCTTTAGTGGTTTAGCCTGAGATGACATGTATTCCAGCACGGTGTAAACATATACTGAGAGATGTAGATCCCACGTAACACCCACTAATCCTGTTTGCGCACCTCAGCACTACTACTCCTTTCAGACTTTCAGACTCCGGATCGCATCATTAAACACTCACATTTCACTTCAGCGCATAAATGGCTTACTGTCAGTCACAGAGAATCAAAATCAAGGAATAGATCCTCCTTACAAGTGAGGTTTAATAGAATGGCAGTGTGGCAGCAGCTTTATTTTTTATTTTTTTTAAAGGTCCCAGGGAGTGGCTGCTGCAAAATAGGTGCAGCAAATTGGCAGTGATGCAATAGCTGGGACCTGTCATCGTATCTGAATGCATAATCGGGCTCCAGGCTAAATAACCCCCTCCCCCATATCTTATAAAACGACTCCGCTTGTGCAGTTAGTTCTCTTCTCAGGTGTGTGCAAGCCAGTTTTCTGTCTAGTAGGCAGATGTATTATCATTGTAATAGTGTTTTCATTAAATGCTACATAGCCTTTTTATTACCACTGTTTTGTTTGCTGTGATGATTTGAAGTTTTCTTTGTTACTTTTGCCTAGAGCTGTTTCTCAAAAAAAAAAAAAAAGTTCCCGAAAGTGCTTCTATTAAAAACTGCATTATGTTACTACAAAAAAAAAACCAGATCTATAATATTTAAAAAAAAATGCCGCCTTTTTAATTACCACAGTATTACGGCGAGTTTATACAATTCTATTCACTTTATTTGACAGCTAAATGTGTCCGGCCTTTTAGTCATTTTGTGTCCAAGACTTGCTGAAATTACACGCCAGTGTCAATGATCGTTTCAATACCGCTATGTTCTCTGCCAAACAATAAAAAAAAAAAATTCTGGCCGCAAACCTTCTACCTAGAAATGGGTTTTGTAGTAATGCCCACAACTTAGTTACTAGCGTTAAAAGGACCAGCTAGTAGAAACTAGCAAATGTGTGAAAAGCCATTGATCGTTCTGTCAGATTAGGATAGATTATCATCAATTGATTTATTTTTGCACTTTTGTTGGAACCGCTTCTAGGAGTTGTTTGGTTATTACAATGGATGAATTTATTCTCATACTCGCCAACTTTGAAATCCCAATTTTCAAGAAAAAGTGTCATAACCCCACCCCTTTTGTGTCCTGGTTCTTGGGTCAGTCCCGCAAAAATTGTCAACGTATATGCAATTATTGCCACTTTTGGTTATCTCTAATCATAATTTCAAATCCGCACGTCGTATTGCTTTTTTTTAATGGATTCTTAGGAGCAGTTTTTAAATTTTGATGCGGAAATAGGTGTGGATTTTGGTGCGTTTTTTTTCTTCTAAATTTTCCAGATACAATTCTGAGGCGGAAACACAAGATAAATTGACATGCTGTGGATTTTGAAATATGCACCGCAGTTCAATTTATGCACAAAAAAATGAAGCAACGTGTAGACGAGATTACATGAAACCTTATTTATTTCGTAGTACTATATTACAATCTGCACAGCAAATCCGCGCATAATACGCATGTGTTCAGGGGGCCTAAGAGTTAAAAGTTTACATGCTGGCTGCCTGCAGGGAGCATGGATACTTGCTGCATACTGGCTCCCAACCTCCCTCTAGTGGTGGCTGCAAGTAGCCTGTATGCTATCTTTGAAGGCTTTGGACACCTTTGACATGGAACAAAATAATAAATTTTTTTTTTTAGTGATGACCATGAGTTAAAAAAACAGTTTGACTGCAACCTTCATTCGTTTTCATACCTTTCTGAGTTTTACTACTGACTGACACTGTCAGCTCAATCCTGAAATGACAGAAATGCTATATGTAGCGCTCAAATTGCAGGGTGTGTTAAAGAGGCTCTGTCACCACATTATAAGTGCCCTATCTCCTAGATAAGGAGATCGGCGCTGTAATGTAGGTGACCGTAATGCTTTTTATTTAGAAAAACGATCTATTTTAAACAACTTTATTAGCGATTTTTAGCTTTATGCTAATGAGTTGCTTAATGCCCATGTGGGCGTGTTTTTACTTTCGACCAAGTGGGCGTTGTACAGAGGAGTGTATGACGCTGACCAATCAGTGACCAATCAGCGTCATACACTCCTCTCCATTCATTTACACTGCAGCATCGCGTTCTTACTAGAACATGATGTGCAGCCACATACACAGACATTAACGTTAATCAAGTGTCCTGATAATGAATATACATGACCTCCAGCCTGGACGTCATGTGTACTCAGAATCCTGACACTTCTGAATCTTTTCTGTGAGATTCCAGCAAGCCACGTGTAATCTTGTGAGATTACGAGGTAAACGAGATTTCGTTTCCCTTGCTGGAAATCTCACAGAAAAGATTCAGAAGTTTCAGGATTCTGAATACACATGACGTCCAGGCCTGGAGGTCATGTATATTCATTATCCGGACACTTGATTAACGTTAATGTGTGTGTATGTGGCTGCACATCATGTTCTAGTAAGAACGCAATGCTGCAGTGTAAATGAATGGAGAGAAGTGTATGACGCTGATTGGTCAGCGTCATACACTCCTCTGTACAACGCCCACTTGGTCGAAAGTAAAAACACGCCCCACTTGGGCATTAAGAAACTCATTAGCATAAAGCTAAAAATCGCTCAGAAAGTGGTTTAAAATAGATCGTTTTTCTAAATAAAAAGCATTACTGTCACCTACATTACAGCGCCAATCTCCTTATAGGGAGATAGGGCACTTATAATGTGGTGACAGAGCCTCTTTAAGCAGGTGGATCTGAATGCTGAGAGCTTCCTTCCTGCTTTCGGGCATCTTCTATTGAAACCCGTGAAGATTCAACGACGGGTCTCTAACTCTCACACGGAGAGAGGAACATGCTGGGAGGACATAATCTGTGTCCTCTCAGAATTTCTCTGTACGCAGGCATTAGATCACTATAATCTCTCATCTGCACAGAAAGAATTGCTGGAATAAGACATTTCACGTCATACCAACTACCTCCAACCCCAAGGGGGAAAATAAAAGAAAAAGAAAAATCCTAACCCCTATTCCAACCTCCCAGCACCGCCAGGGACCGTCCTCTATTATGCATTTTACATGGATGTCATGAACCTATATTCTAATACAACCATATCACAGACTGTTCTATCAAGTCCACACATTATTTCCCGTCACTTGGTTTTGTCTCTCTAGCGCTGCCTCTGCTCTCGCGCCTAGATTAAACATTTCTAGTTAGTCTACAGATCACACATACCGCCTAATGGCAGGAGGCGCACTGGAAAAAAAATGGAGACACTTGTACTCTGGTGTTATAAAAATGATGTAGGTAGAGCAAAGTTTATGTATTTGGTATCGTCATACACGGGGGAGAGCGAGGATTTTTTTTGTGAAATATATTTGTCTGGTTCAACTAATATAATTAAATTACAAAAGTAAAAAAAAAAATGGAAACTTGCATCTCTCCCCCTATTTTTCCAATTTCCTCTTTATAAAAAACGAAAAGCTGCTGGATGTGTTTTGGTATCACATTAACAGAACAGATGGGACTGTTCCCCCAAAAAAGGAGAATAAAAATATTTGGCCAAAATATTAGAAGAAAAAAACAAAACACCCTCGGAATGGGTCGTTACAAAAGGTGACATTTTTCTGTAGACATTTAGGCATCTGGAGGCCTTGGTCTTCAAAGAGTCAGCCAATTTTGCTTCTAAAATCCACACAGACGCCACGGTCTGTACTACGGGCTGTTTATATCTATACAGTAGGAGATTAGAGTTTTCTCCCTCCTCGGTTCCCGTCTTCAGTTTGGATGGAGCTTTAGGATGTAATGGGATTCTACAGTGCCCACTTCCGTACTGAAGGCTAGAGCTAAGGGGGCAGAGCAGGGAGCTACTGCTTAGGCTATGTTCACACTGGTGTCAGACTCTGCATGCAGCGCCATTTTTCCCATCAAAACGACACACCATGTTTGAAGTCAGTGGGGTCAGTTCGGCACCGCTGGTGTCCCTCGTGTGGCTGATCCATCACAGCTTTGTGGCTTCTGTTATATATGGGATCCACAACACCGATCTGGACAGAGCCTTTATCTAAGAGCCAGTGGCCAGTCTGTGCTGCTCGGGAAGAATGTTTGGTCCTGCACTATGTATTTCTGTATAACTGGAGGTATGCTTTAAATGATAACGTTCTGATGTTTTGCTATTAGGTCTCTTGTTGAAAGAAAATGAAGTTCAGGTTAAATAGGTCATAACTAGAATAAGTTTTTCCTATACCATGCATAAATAGTCAGGCTTCTTAAATTAGCATATACTAGGTAATCCTGTTTTGCATTTTAAATAGGTCAATTTATTTACTGAACCTGCCTTTTCTTGTCTTTACTGTACATCAATATAAATGGAATTGTTGCTTTTGTGTTTTTTTATTTGTGTCTGTATATATAAATATTTATATATGAACATTTGTTGGTATCCTGACCTACGTGCTCCGTCACAGCCATTTTTAGTTTTTTCGTTTTTCACTCGCCACCTTCCACGCCATAACGTTGGTTTTTTTTCGTCAACGGAGTTGTGTGAAAGCTT
The DNA here is from genome assembly GCF_050947455.1 of Rhinoderma darwinii. Classification (NCBI taxonomy): domain Eukaryota; kingdom Metazoa; phylum Chordata; class Amphibia; order Anura; family Rhinodermatidae; genus Rhinoderma; species Rhinoderma darwinii. The sequence continues at coordinate 124,241,868 of NC_134687.1, read as the reverse complement.
ATTTTTTTTGCAGGAGGAGTTGTAGTTTATATTGCTACTATTTAAAAACCATATAATGTACTGGGTAATTAAAAAAAATAAAATGTGGGGTGGATTTTGAAAAAACGGCAATTTCACCATTTATTTTTGGGTTTCGTTTTTATGTCTTTCACCGTGCTGTAAAAACGACAACTTAACTTTATTATGCTGGTCAATACGATTATGGTAATACCAAATGTATATAGCTTTTTTTTCTTTTATATTTTGGTACTTTTACAAAGAAAAACCATTTGATAAAAAAACAAGTTTTTTTTGTCGCCACATTCTGATTGAGCGGTGGGGCTTATTTTTTCAGGACGAGCTGTGGTTTTTATTGGTAACATTTTTTGGTATGTGTGTTTTTTGTTTTATTTTCTTTGAAATATCTTTTTTTTAATGGAAATTTTCATAATCTTTAAATCACAACACGAGTATGAACTGGAACACACATCAAGAAATACAAGCAATGTTATTACAAAAGCAGGCATAAAAACTATATATAACAGAATACAGTAAGACCTGTTGAGGTTAAAAAAGCCAAACTCCGGTAAATATATGCTGCAGGTCACAGGCAAAGCAGGTCCTGCGCTAAAGAAAAAGGTAATCTTGACGAAAGCTGAACCAGGGCTGCCAGATCGCCCTACGATTTGTGATTACATGACAATTCCTCCATTCTGACCAGCTGAGAAACTTTCGACAGCCAGTGACTAATTGGGGGTGATGTAGTGGTAGCCGAATACAATGAGATAAGAGACTTTGCCATACCCAGTAGGTGCTGCCAAAGTGACTTGGAGAAGCCCTCGGGTACAGGAGGCAATAAGATTAAGAATATTATGTTAGGCGTGAGTGGGATTGGATGAGAGCAGATATCAGATAGGAGCAATTGTATTTGGGTCCAATATGGCTTAAACCCACCAGATATGGCAGCTGGTGCCTGGAGGCAACGCCAGCATAAGGGGCTGCTATCAGGGTAGATTTTATGCAGAACAGAGGTTGTTTTGTACCATCTACATACCAATTTATTTGTTGACTTGTTCTGTTATACCCTGTTATGCAAATCCTCCACAGTGATATCAAGTTCCCTTTCCCATGCTCTAATGGAAGGTAGAAAGACGTAATTGGATGAGACAAGCAATTTGGTATATAACCTAGAGATCACCTGCTTAGGAGTCGTTTTTTAAGAGAAGTAGGGCCTCCAGCCACGTCACTGAATGCTTTTGTAGAGTAGATCTAGCAGCTTCTTCATAGCAGTGTTTTAATTGTGAATACATTAAAGAGAAGAGAGCGCAGGTAGAGATTTTAGGTTAGTAAAGAATTGTAAGGCCCCATCCCTCAAAATGCTCTCATGCGGGAGTTTTTGAACCACAGTAGGAATTAGAGGTAGACAATCCAGCTGTTTGGAGCTGAATATAACCAGGTCAGATACAGACATAATTGGGCAGATTTAGAGAGGACTGCACAGTTTATTCCGCACCGAACGCCAGATGGAGACAAAAGCACTAGTAAGCAAATTATTCTAGAAGGATTTAGAACAACAGGGATCCAGCCACAACAGAGTTGACAACGTAAGATCAACCATGATCTCCACGGGCACATAACGTTTTAGAAGATGAGGTATCAAACCAATCAAACAGTCGAGATATGTGAATTGCTTGATAATAGGAGAATATATCAGGTAGTCCCATTCCCCCAGAGCCCTTGGGTAGTATAAGCATACTATAAGTAATTCTTGACCTGGCCCCACCCCAGATGTAAGCAGTAAACTTATGTCTTATGGAGGAGAAAAGTATGGGGGGAGTGCGATTGGGAGGGTCCGTAGGAGGTAGAGAATTTTTGGGAGAATTATAATTTTGAGTAAATTTATTCTACCCATACACGAGATGAAAGGAATAGGCCAAGGGGTTATAAGAGACTATCTGGGATAGAAGGAGGAAAAAGTTCATGGAGTAACATAGGTCCAAGGAGGTAGATATCTGAAACTCTAAATACTTTTAAAAAAAAATAATAAAAAGGTCAATCAGTGCGACTGGTGCAACTTTATAATTTGTTTTTATTAAAAATAATTTTTACTTTTTTAGATACAGCTGCTCTGTATTCTCTATACATAGCAGCTGTATCGTTTGCGAAGACCTGAATCCGTCCATCCCACGGAGCTGACTCATTCCGTGTCAGCGGACACACGCAGGATCCACCTGTAATCTATCACATTTAAGTTATGAACTTAGATGTGATGGATAACCGTTGGATCCTGTGTGTCAGACACGCAGGACCCGCTTTCACTGAACCCGTCAATCCTGCGGACCTGATGGGAACAGGATTTAGCGAACTATACAGCTGCTCTGTATAGAGAATACAAAGTAGCTGTATCTCAAAAAGTTGTTTTTTTTCTTTTAATAAAAACAAATTATAAAGCTGCACCAATCACACCGACCTTTTTATTTAAAAAAAAAAAAAATCCCTTTCAAAGATTTACATAGCCTTTAATCTCGCCAAAGTGGAGAGGGAATGTAGAGACAGTGGCGAGCCACTCATAAAGATTAAGGTCGCCAGACACTCAAGGATTCAAAATTACTCATGTTAATTTTAAAGTTAGATTGATACATACGACTTTTTGATCACTTTTTATGACTTATTTTTAATATTTTTTTAGCCTAAGGTAATAAAAAAAAACATGACAGCGATTCTGGCGTTTATTTATTTTTGCAACGTTTACAGGTTTTTTTTTTTACACATTACTTTAGAGGAAAAAAAGGGGAAAGGTATTTTTTGGGGAACTTTTCTAATTTTTTTTCATTTTGTTTTTTGTACACCACTGCACTGAAAACGTTATTCAACAATTTTAACCTTTTTTAACGTGGGGGGCAGAACAAAGAAAACGGTGCTGAAAACAGAGAGGGCACGAGCTAAAGGTAGTATATGTACATTAGATATTAGGACCTGGTGACAGGTTCTCTTTAAAGAGGCTCTGTCACCAGTTTAATACTTGTCTATCTTCTACCTAATCTAATAAACACTTTGATGTATATAACTCCGTTTTTTTTTTTTTTAAACTTTTAGGCTACATTCACACGACTGTGAAAAACGGCCGTGTGGCGGACGTTTTTTTAACGGCCGTTTTCAGAACAATGAAGTTCTATGGGTGTATTCTATGGGTGAATATTGGCCGTCAAAAAAATAGGACATGTCTATTTTTGGCAGTTTTCATTGCCAACCGGCTCCCATAGAAGTCAACAGAAGTTTTTACCGGTCGTTTTTCAGGAAACAATCCTTGTAACGACCGGAAAAAACTGATCCTGGTCGAGGTCTCCCCGCATACAGTGCTACTATGAGCACTGAGCCCGTGAAGCCCCTGACATTACTGTCCATATAGGGACAGTGAAGTCAGGGCTTTCAACAATGGAATCCCCGGCCAGAGCATCGCAAGATCTCTGGCCGGGGACACCAGTCTTGTAGATGGCATGTCCATATATGGACAGAGACGTCAGGGGCTCCTCTATGGGCGGAATCCCCGTCCAGATGGATTCCGCTCTTACAGTGAGCTACAGTGGCGCTATCTACAGGGGAAGGGGGTGGTCTTTACGAGGGGGTGCTATCTACAGGGATGGTGCTATATGGGTGGTTTGGCACGATCTACAATGGGCACTGTGCCACTATGTGGGCACTGGTGCTTTATATGTGGGCACTACGCCACTTTATATGTGGGCACTGTGGTACTATGTGGGCACTGGCACTTTTATATGTGGGCACTATCTACAGGGACATTGCAGCACTACATGGGCACTGGTGTGCTCAGGGGGTTGGGACAAAAAAAAACCTGACCAATGAAATCCATCCTGCTTTCTTCTTTTTTTTTTCTTTTTAACGTCCATGAAAAACTGATGACAAACGGACAGACTGCCTGCAAATGGATGAATTTTTAGAGACACACTGATGCAAAATGACCATGAAAAACTGACTATTGATCAGTTTTTAATGGCCATTTTTTTTTCACTGTCGTGTGAATGTAGCCTTATTATTGACAAAGTTCTGATAATTTTCAGATTTATGCAAATTTTATCTAAATGCCTAACTGGGCTTTTTTTTTTTTTCGTTTCACCAAGTGGGCGTTGTAAAGAAAAGTGTATGACGCTGACCAATCAGCGTCTTACACTTCTCTTCATTCATGCCCAGCTTTATTCACAGCACAGCGTGATCTCGCAACATCATGCTGTGACGTGACTTCCTCCCACAGGTCCTTCACCGGTGCAACGGGAGAATGACCAGACATCGCCTCCAGCCGTGCTAGGACGATTATCCTCAGCAGCAGTCCTAGCATGGCTGGAGGCGATGTCTGGCCATTCTCCCGTCGCTCTGGTGAAGGAACTGTTGCAGTAAGTCACGTCACAGCGTGATCTCGCGAGATCACGCTGTGCTGTGAATAAAGCTGGGCATGAATGAAGAGCAGGTTATGATGCTGATTGATCAGCGTCATACACTTTTCTTTACAACGCCCAATTGGTGAAACGAAAAAAAATGCCCAGTTGGGTATTTAGAAAAAATTATCATAAATCTGAAAATTATCAGAACTTTGTCAATAATAAACCGTAGTTATCTACATCAAAGTGTTTACTAGAATAGGTAGGAGATTGAGAAGTATTAAACTGGTGACCGAGCCTCTTTAACTTGGCACCATTGCTGGGGATAACCCACTATCCACTTCTAGGCACAACCAACCAAAATGCCCAAAAACGTTTCATCTTTTGATCATCTGGATTCCTTCCCGCTACAGGTTACTGTGACCAGAATGACCACCTTTTCACCAATGATGGCTACGTTTCATGTACAATATTTTGACTCTCACACTACGGTAACCGGTGCCGGCCTGTAATGTGCTGCACAGATGTTAGGTGACATGTATTCTGCAGTATAACAACTTGGTGACCGCTGTTTTGTTCTACTGGCAAAAAAAGCAACGGCCTGCAAGAATGACTAATTGGCATTTCTATGTCTAGGAATTTGTAGAAGGAAATCCATTAGACTGCATTGTATTTTCTGCAGTCAATTCTAGGTATCTAAACCTTCCAGTGATGTCATGACATTTTTATTGTTTCTCTTTGTCCAACTTCTTAGTCTACCAACTAGTCAAATATAGTGTGCTAAAATATATCATATCAATGACTTTATACATCAAATGTTCTCGTGTATTGGACCAGGTTGTGTTAGATTTATGCCAATGCTCCTTGTCTAAACTGGTTTTACCAAATTACTATATTACTGCTGTTTAGCTTAAGGGTCTTGAAAATGTGTACATATAAATCTTTGACTAAGCAGAGTGTGTTTCAGAATTCATGTTTTGGTGGAGATAAAAATTGTATCATTTTTTTTCACATTGCAGTATTTATATTTAGCTTAAAGAGGCTCTGTCACCAGATTATCAAATCCCTATCTTCTATTGCATGTGATCGGCGCTGCAATGTAGATGACAGTAACGTTTTTTTGTTTTTTTTTAAAAACGATCATTTTTGGCTAAGTTATAAGCAATTTTATATTTATGCAAATGAGCCTTTCTAATGGACAACTGGGCGTGTTTTCTCTTATTTCCAAATGGGCGTGTATTGTGTTTTTAGCAACTGGGCGTGTTTACTTCTTTCACTGCACAATCACACTGTGCTGTGGATCATGCTGGGCTGGAACAATGAGAAGTGTAGGACACTGATTAGTCACTGATTGGTCAGAGTCATACACTCCTCTGTACAACACCCAGTTGGTAAAAAGTAAAAACACGCCCAGTTGTCCATTGAGAAACTCATTAGCATAATTTTTCCAACGGTTTTGAACGTACATGTATAATTTGGTGCAAGTTTTACTGATAAAGCATGCTCATATGAATATGATGAATGTGACACAACTGTAGCATATTAAATAAAATGTTCCCTCTACATTATACAGTAAGGACCTGTTCAGATCAGTGTTGCTTTCCATTGAGGGGTTCCAGCGGAGCTTTCCGTCGGGGGAACCCCTCAACGGAAAAGCAAATGGAAACCTTAGCTTCCGTTTGCATTACCATTTATCTCAATGGTGACGGAAACTTTACTAATCGTTTCCGTTTGTCACTTTTGTGACAGGTTCCGTCACAACAGTGACTGCGCTATTGATTCAGTCAAAAACGAAACCCTGTCATAATGGTGACAAACGGAAACCATTAGGAAAGTTTCCGTCACCATTGAGATCAATAGTGGTGCAAACGGGAGCTAAGGTTTCTGTTTGCCTTTCCGTTGAGGGGTTCCCCAGACAGAAAGCTCAGACGGAACCCCTCAACGGAAAGCAACGCTGATGTGAACACAGCCTTGCATGAACTTGCCTGGCAGAGGGTGCCCAACAGTTTTTTAGCAAAGCAAATGTTGCGGGTTTGAATTATTTTAAAATGTAGGTACAAGCGTATTACATTTAACCCCTAGTGATTGCCAAGATGCCTTTTTCACGGTGGTCACTAAGGGGCCTTATTACGATGCACAAGTCTTTTTACAGTGCATCAAAATAAGCCTGGCACAAGGAGCAGGTGTTTGGCTACCTGATAACAGCTGGGATCAGAATTACCTTCGATCCCGGATGTTTAACGTCTTAGCTTATGAACTCAATAGCAACTGCGGCATCGAAGTGGTTTACAGAGGGAGAGGGGGCTCCCTCTGCCACAGATCGGGGACCCGCGATTGTGATTGGGTTGCAATGGCAGCCGGAGGCCTAACCAAGGCTCCCGGCCTGCCATTGCTATATGCCTATTAGGTCTAATAGACTGCCTGTCAGTTTGCAGTAATGCTCTTGGTTTACATGCTATTGGTGCTGGTTGCTTACTCTGCTTGTGTAATGCAATTCTCCTTTTCATCTGTATTCCAGTAGTATTGTGGATTATAGCATTGTAAACCAATCAGATTAGAAGCAAAGGCCCATTTATACAATCTGATTTCCGAGTAGCGATCTTGTTCTTTTTACAGAAGGCTCATTTCTGTTGCCCAATTTTTATGTATTAATGATAGATTTACACAATAATAATAATAGGTAAAGAAAGTGTTTTATACTGGTCATGAAACTGAGACTTTCTTTTCTCCTTTCTTGTTTTTGAAGGACATTAAGCGATCCGTGCCAATGGGACTTGGCCTTTCAGAAACTCACATGACTTCCCGTGGCTTTGATAGCACTAAAGAAGGAATCATAGAAGCTGGGCCTTTTCAGGGTAAGACATTTTTAAGGCAAGACTTTTTTTTTATTTTTATAAATGGACATGTCCAAGTAACTATTCTCAAGCTGGTACTGAAATACTTTGCCCCCTTATGCTCTGCAGAGGTCACTCAAGCTAACAGAGTGCAACATGTCTTAAAATTAGTAGTGGGGAACATTGATCCCTATGGGGAATGCACAGATTATATGCGAAAGCAGTTGTGGAGACCAGAAGGAAATATTGCATGCAGTTTGTAATATATTCAGCTCCCAAAATCTGAGTATTCAAATAATGTCTGTTATCCTTATTGTACTCAATGTTGTTTTGGTACAATTAGGGCATCTTTACATATTGAGGTAATGGTGCAACGTAAACCACTTCATCAGAAAAACCAGGTGAGATCACGCTGTGCTGTGATGAAGTCCCACAGAAACTTTATCGAAGTGTCGGGAGTGTGAATAGACATCGCATCCTGGCTGGAGGCGATGTCTATTCACTCTCAAGACACTTCGGTAAAGTTAATGTGGGAGTATGTGACAGCACAGCGTGATCTCGCTAGGTGACGCTGTGCTGCGAGTACAGCTAAAAATGAATGAAGAGAAGTGTATAACGCTGATTGGTCAGCGTCATGCAGTTCTCTTTACAACGCCCAGTTGGTAAAAAGGTATAAAACCAGTTGTCTATTAGGAAACGAATTAGCATAAATCTAATATTGTTCATAACTTGTTAAAAAATGAAAAGTTTTTCAAAATAAAAACCACTGTTATCTACATTACAGCACCGATCAGATTATGTAGGAGATAGGGCACTTATAATCGGGTGACAGAGCCTCTTTAAGGCCGGATTCACATGACAGTGAAAAATGACCCGTGTGCCTGCCGGATTTCCCAGCCCGACCACGGTACATGTGAACGGGACTCCTGGCATCATAGTCATTCAGGCTACAGCCACACGACAGTGAAAAAAAGATGGCCATTAAAAACTAATTATTTGTTAGTTTTTAATGTCCATTTTGAGTCAGTGACTCCAAATTCTCATCCATTTCCAGTGCGTCTGTCCGTTTTTCATGGCCGTTGGAAAAAAAATAAAAAATGGATTTCGTTTGTCAGGGTTTTTTGTCCCAATCCCCTGAAAACACCACAGTGCCCATGTATAGTGCCGAAATGTCCATGTAGATAGTGCCCACATATAGTGACACAGAGCCCATGTAGATCGTGCCCACATCAGTGCCACAGTGCCCACATGTAATGACAGTGCCCACATAGTGCCACCCCCAATATAGTGCCACAGTGCCCATGTAGATGGTGCCATACCCCCTAGCAGATAGCATCACCCCACCCCACTTGTAGATCGCAGCACCCCCTCTCTTGTAGATCGCACCCCCCTTCCTTGTAGATGACACCGCTGTAGCTGCCGCTAGGAGCTGAATCCCTGGCCAGAGGTTGCCAACGCTTTGCCCGGGGATTCAGCTCCTAGTGGGAGCTACCGCAGGGTGACCTATAAAGGAGGGGGGGGGTATATGCAAGGGGGGTGGGATATGCAAGGGGGGGTGCTATCTGCAGTGTGGCTATATACTAGGTGTCTCTGCTTCCCCACGGAACTGCTGTTCCGCACTGTATCATTTTGTTCAGAACAGGACAGCAGTTCCATGGGGAAGCAGAGACAGAACGGGGGGCAGCTTGTCAGACGGGGCAGACCAGGCAGTGACGAGGCGGCGCCACTATAGAATCAATTCAACGATTCTGTTAAAAAACGGAATCGTGAGAGCCCTTGAGGGCGAATTAATCAAATTAATTTTATTAATCGCCCAGCCCTAACAAAGTATGTGGATGTATTATTCCATCACAGATATGTAGTTTTTCCCTCATTCTATTATATAGAGTGGAGCCATGCAAATACTTCCTTTTCTGCAACCACCAAATATTAATTTTTTTTTTATATTTTTTTTTTGCATCACTTGAACTTAAAATGGGCCACGAATTCTAGATACATGATGTTGTTTTGTTTTTTTTATTGGCTAACTGGATAGATTACAGATACAAGCTTTCCAGACAGCTTCCTCGGACTGCAGCTATGGATAAAAAGATTTTATAAATGTTGAAGTATCCTAGCACTGGATGTGCACTTCAGAACCCTGGTTACATCCGTCTGTTTTGTGAGGCTATAGTTCAGAAATCACAAGTCTTAGGCCCCCTATACACACGACCATGCCCGTAATCATGACCAGTATTTTGTCACGACCATAACAACTTGCACAATAATATTTTAGCATAATTTCTAAGGCTATGTTCACTCAGAGTTTCTTGACGCGGAAACCGCGCCAATAAAACTCGTCAAAAACGGCCCGAAATTGCCTCCCATTGATTTCAATGGGAGGCGGAGGCGTCTTTTTCCCCCGAATGGTAAAACCACCTCGCGGGAAAAAGAAGCGACATGCCCTATCTTCGAGTATTTACGCCTCTGACCTCCCATTGACTTCAATGGGAGGCAGACAAAGCGTATTTCGCAGTGTTTTATGCCCGCGGCGCACAATGGCCGCGGGCGAAAAACGCAGTGAAAATCGGCTTGCAGGGAAAATCTGCCTCAAACTTTCAAACGGAATTTTGAGGCAGAAATTCCTCCGGCAAAAAACTCTGTGTGAACATAGCCTTAAGATCGGTGTAGGGTGTAAATAAATAAATAAATAAAACTTGAAACAGAAAAGCATTTTTTCTGCATTTTTGACAAAATAAGTGTATAAATGTAAACGCCAATGTACAGTACAGTGCAAAAATTTTAGGCAGTTGAATAATGCTAGACTGCCAAACTCTGCAACAAAGGTGAGGTTGTGGAAGACCGTTTCATGTCACAGGTCCACCACTGGTAGCAAAAAAAAAGTCCTATCTCCAAATCGTGTGCAGCATTGTTTTTCTATTGAAAAGAGCTTTCAAATGAGCCCCCACTCGACCCCCCTCCCCGTGCCATTTAAGATTTTGCTGTCCCCGCCCACCCCACCGCCCCCAAGGGGCTGGGGGTGGGGGTGGCGGTGGCATTTTTTGACATTGACTGGTAGATTTTATGACCCCATTAAATCCCACCAAATTTCAACCCTTTACCTCAAGCCGTTCAAAAGTTATGAGGATGTTCCGGAATTTTTGGTGGGGACTATATATTTTTTCATTCACTGGAGCAATAATAAATGTTTGCATAAGTGCATATTTCCTTCAAGAGAACCTTTTACCTCACCATACATTTGCAGCATGTAATGGGTGGGGCTGCACAAACCCTGGGGCACTTTAAAAAAAAAAAAAAATAATATTCTACCCTCCTCCATTATTTAGATATCGGTGCCGTTATATTTGGCACCCGATATTTAAATAACCGCCTGAACTGTCAATGGGGCGTGTACTGGCAAGGGGGCGTGTTACTATGGCTGTGACACTGTCCAATCCGATATGGACAGTGTTACTACAAGAGCGAGGATAGAGGAGAGGGTGCACACGCTCTCACTTCAGCTGTCAAGATCAGTCTTCTGGCAAAGGGGCGTGTCACTGCTACGGACAGTGTAAGGCCCCATGCACACGAACGTGTTTTTGCGGCCGCAATTCCCCCGAAAATCCACGGGAGAATTGCGGCCCCATTCTTTTCTATGGGGCCATGCACACGACCGTAGTTTTTACGGTCCGTGCATGGCCCGGGAACCCGCACCGCAGAAAGAACGGGCATGTCCTACTACGGACATCTTCTGCGGTCCGGGCTCATTGTAAACAATGACGGCGGCCATGTGCATGTCCCGCGATTTGCGGGTGGCCCGCGGCTGACAGTCCGCAGCCGGCCGACCCGAAAATCACGGCCGTGCAGACTGCTACGGTCGTGTGCATGAGGCCCAAGAGCTATATAGAGGAAATCGTGCATGCACTAACTAACTGTTTAACTAAAAAAAAAAAATAATAATAATTTTTAGCGACACATTCCCTTTAAGGTGGTTGTCTGCTTTTGACAATTCCTACTTGTCAGAAAAGTCCTTTGACAATAAGCTGTTCACAAAGTGACAATCATCGATAAGATGTGTGGGGAGAAATCCAGCAGTAAGGCCGAATGCACACGTTGAGTATTACGTGCGGTTTTGTCCATTCATGTCGATGAGTTGTCTGTGTAATATAGGAGAGGTCCAACAGAGCGAGAGATGCTTTCTGTAATCGCTTATCTCTGGCCAAGAAATGAAGACCCTAAAAAGAGGATCTCCCTCTTATATTAACTCAGAATTCCCTAAAAGGGTATATAAAACTGGGTTTTTCTAAACTGGACAACCCCTTTAAGCATGGCCTTACTTGTCTACAGTGACCAAACAGAAGATTACATATCATTGTGCAGTATTGGCTCCGTTCTTCAGTCACTGTTTTCATTGGTAATTCATAATACATTTATATGGCGTAGACATTTTAAAAAAAAAGAAAAAAATCTACCAATCATAGATTATACTTGCCAATAAATGATCTCATTTTGTTTATTATAAATTTTCCATGCCTCCAGCTACTACTGTATGTCCTTGTAATTGCATTTGTTTGTTAATATCATGACATATTAGAAAAACCTGCCTGATCTGTGCATCATGGAAAAACATTATAGAACGATTATTATCACATAACCAGTGGACCGAATAAACTTTGTGTTTTGTGTCAGATTGTATTTTTTTTTTTCTATGGGGAAGCTTTGGAGGATTTCATTCTCCATTCCTGATATTCTAATTTATATTGATGTTTTGTAATGCAACTGCTGCCTGAATGCTCCCCAACTTCACTTTAAAGGCAGTTCCATACTGTGCAGAGTTTTCGAAATGCAGCTGGCAAGCTTAAAATGAAAAAAAATACAAATAAATTGGTTGCCATGGTAACGTCCAGGCACATGCATGTATTACTATTGTTCTGCTGTTGTTTGTTTTTGTTTTTTTTGGTTTTTTTTTAGCTGCAGTGCTCTCCAACATCTAACTTTATAGATGTGACTTGCAATACGACTCGCCTAAAAGATGCAGATCCCATCCATGTGGAGAGGCGATCTGATGCCTTGGCCTTTTCCTTTGGATGGTTCAGTCTCAGTTCAGATTCATGACTGTCAGGATTTGGGTGCAGATTCTGTGCCTAAATCCTGATAGATTCCACTCACATTCTGCTTGTAATACATGTAAATAGGGTATTTTATGCCCAATTCAGGAGAATATCTGTCCTCCGGAGATATCCATAAAATCTGTAGCAAATTCATTTTTGTATCTGGCACCCCAACCAGTCTGTGGATCTGATAGCTAATCCCCGGCAGAAATCCGATTTGCAATCTGCAGATTTTTTTCTGCAAATCCATAACGTGTGAACGATCCTTGAGGAAAATCGGACATCTAAATTTGCCAATTGACTTTAATGGGTCAGTGTTCAGTTCATGTGCCGTCCAGGCTTCTGCTCTAGCGGTTACCTCTGATGCCGACCATATATCTGGATTGGGGGGCTCCGGGCAAAAAAAAAAAGAAAAACGCGCTGGAATCAGGGAGACAGTGCTATTCAAGTTAGTTAAAGGGGTTTTCCAGAACCTATAAACTAATTCCTACACCCGATTCCAGCGCCGGTCATGTGATGCGTCTCTTATCTTGAAATCTTTTCTTCCGGTGCTGCCCCGTACATCTCCTTTTTCCGGCCGGCTCAATGTACGTTGATGTCGCTGTACACTGGATGAAGAAGGGGTGGACCAAATCCTCTTCCTCCGACGTCTCTGAGCATGCGTGGTTTCTACATTATCAGTGTTTACCACGCATGACCACTTCTGCGCTATCACACCGCCTGCGTGTAATTTTCTCACAAAGTGAAGGTTGTAAACACGTTTACAGCACAGAAAGAAAAGGATGACTAACAAAAGGTATTTTGGGGGGTTTATTTATGGCTAAAAAAAGCAACAGACCATTAACGACTTCCCGCCACAGCCATTTTTCAGAATTTCATTTTAAGTATTTCCTCCCCGCCTTCGAAGAGCCATAACTTTTTTTTATTTTTCCATCAAAAGTGGTGTGAGGGCTTATTTTTTGCGGGAGGAGTTGTAATTTCTATTGGTAGCGTTTAAAGTATAATTTCATGTACTGAAATTGAAAAAAAATTCTTTGCGGGCTGAATTTGGAAAAAAACAGATTCCTCAATTGTTTTTTGGGTTTCGTTTTCAAGGCTTTCACCGTGCGGTAAAGACGACAACTTAACTTTATTCTGTGGCTCAAGATGATTACCGTGATACCAAATAAATATTTGACTACTTTTAAAGAAAAAAAACTTTTTGTTAAAAAAAATAAAATAAATTATTTTGTGTCGCCACATTCTGAGAGCCATAACTTTTTTTTTATTTTTTTTTATTTTATCGTTGCTATTTTTTTAGTGGGGCGAGCTGTAGTTTTTATCGGCATTATTTTTTTGTACATATAATTTTTTTGTTACTTTTTTTAAAATTAATTTTGCAATACTGGAAACACAACCAACATACAAAATAGCCACCTCAATGACCAACATGTCACTGCAGCGGCACAAATAAAACATTCTAGTGACAAATAATATTAAAGATGCATCATCACGACAGAACAGAGAGAGTCAATACATTGCTATAAGCATCTCACAATTCAAGCATGAATAACGCGGAATATGATGCATCAGCTCTTGACCAGCAATAAGCCGGATACACCCGTAAACATAGGTATGCGCTTAGTTGTGCAGTAAATAAGAACCTAACAGTAGAAAAGGAAAAGGAGGAAGCACCGAAAGGGAGGAAGACCGAAAGGGAGAGGGAGACGGGGAGACAGAGGAGGGTACATTAAATGGCCAAATATAGTTTCCACGGAGCCCAAGTCTTGTCGAATTGAACCTGTCGCTCTAGGAGCTGACTGTGAAGCTGATCATTAATCATTATCCATGATAGTTTATTCCTAACTAAGTCCATAGGGATCGTGATGGTACGCCAAGATCGAGCAATAGCCAATTTGGCCGCCAACAGTACATAACGAATCAATCATTTGAGGTGTCCAGACATCGGGGGCAGTGAACCATTAAAGGGAAGGTGTCATATTTTTTTTTTATTATTATATTGCTTTTAATATGATATTAACATAAATTTTATTTGTGTTCTCATGTTCTACTTTTTACTGTGTTTTTACTTTTACTTCTCTATGGGGGTTGCCATTTTTTTTAATCATCTCTGTATGCGTCGATTAACGACACATACAGAGATGGATTACGGCACATACAACCCCATAGAGAATGCAAATGGGAGCCGTTCCATTCTCTGAAGCGTACGCCGCTCCCACACATACCAAAATGAAGCTCGTTCGCAGAGCGAATTCCGGCGCCATTTTCATGTGGACCGGAAGCCGCTGCCGGACAGTAAGATGACGACTTCCGGCCGCGGCTTCCGGCCATATGTTCAAGGAAGCAAAGGTGCGAGTAACAGGAGCAGAGGCGGCAGGAGCAGGTAATTTATGTTCGTGTATGTGATGTATTGTATTATGTTCGTGTTATACTGCCTGCTGAGCCCTGTATCTAATCCTCCTACACTGTGCAGTCGCTCAGAAAATGGTGACACAGTGTAGGAGGTTTGAAGATACAAACCCCTCCTTCTCCTGGCACTAGCCAGAAGAAGGGAGGGGGGATTGTGTGAGGACACTAGAGGAGAGTGTGTCCACCCCAAATTTGCAGCATAAATCAATGAGGTTACTTTACCACAGTGACCATGCTGCAATTTTGGGAACTACTCCCTCTAGTGCCCAGCACATGGAAATGTTATAAATTAGAATATAATTTAGAATATTTCCTGACTTGTGAAAAAATTAAAACAATGCGTAATCACTCAAATACTAATTGTTTAACTGAAAAAAAATTCTAGCGACACATTCCCTTTAAGTAAAGCAACAGAGACATCCACTGGGACCAAGCTGTTGGTTAGAAACCCGATAAAATCAAATATCTCCATCCAAAAGCCCACCACTATAGGACAATCCCACCAAATGTGGAGGAAGGTACCCTCATGTCCACAATTTCAAAAGCAACCCGAATCTTAAGAGGGATAAATCTTAGAGAGCCTGGAGAGAACCATGTAACATCGAAGCACAACCTTATATCTAGCTTCAATTAAAGGGAATGTGTCGCTAGAAATTTTTTTTTTTATTTTTTTAGTTAAACAGTTCGTGTATAAGTGATTAAACATTGTTCTAATTTTTTTAATTTTTTCACCAGTCAGGAAATATTATAAATTAGATTCTAATTTATAACATTTCCCAGTGCTGGTCACTAGATGGAGCAATTCCCAAAATTGCAGCATTGGCATGTGGTAAAGCAACCACATTGCTTTATGCTGCAAAATGTGAGAACACACACTCGCTCTAGTGAGCTCACAGAATCCCCCCTCCTTTATCCTGGCTAGTGCCAGGAGAAAGGAGGGGATTGAACGGTCAAACCTCCTACACTGTGTGTCGTCATTTTTTGAGCGAACACACAGTGTAGTAGGTTTACATACAGTAGTAATCACACACTAAAACACGTACATACACAGACCTAACTTACCTGCTCCTGCCGCCGCCGCTCCCTCCGGTCCGTCCGCTCCGTCTGCTCCCTCCGCTCCAAGTGCACAAGTCCGGAAGCCGCGACCGGAAGTAGTAATCTTACTGTCCGGCCGCGGCTTCCGGTCCACAAGAAAATGGCGCCGGACGTCGCTCGGCCGAAGACCTTCAATTTGGACTGTGTGGGAGCAGCACATGCGCCGTTCCCACACAGACGGCGTACAGCATAGTGTATGGAACGGGCACCGTTCGCATTCACTATGGGGCTGTATGTGCCGTATTCCATGTCTGTAGGTGTCGTTAATCGAAACATACAAGGATGGAAAAAAAATGGCAGCCCCCATAGACAAGAAAAAGTTAAAAAATAAAAAAAAGTAAAACACAAACACACAAATAAATAAAACCTTTTTTAATAAAACACTAAAAGCAAATTGATATAAAAAAAACATTTTTCGCGACACTCGTCCTTTAAGGAAGTGTTCATGGACATTTTAGACACCTGGAATGCCATATCCTGCCATTGATTTAAGATCCAACTCCCTCCCAAGCTCCGACTCCCATCTAGTCATATAAGATAATTTAATACTGGGAGTAACCAACCCTGAATAAATAGACGAGATCCTACCTCCAGAAAGAGGAAATAGGCATAGTCTCTCTAGGGAAGTCATAGTGGACACGTCCTCAAATTTAGCCTTCCATGAAAGTAAGAAATGCTGGAGCTGACAATGTCTGAAGAATTCAGAACCAGGGAGGGAGTGGGTCTCTTTGAAAAACTCCAAGGTCTTCATATCACGCCCTACAAAAAAGTATAATCCTATAAAATCCTTTGTTTACCCACCACTGGAACGTTCACATCTGTAACCCCAGAGGGAAGTCAGGATTACAACAGATGGTTGCCAATGGAGCATGTGGTGACTTTAAGCAATACCTACCAGCATGTGCGTCCCACAATCCAAGCATTTGTGATAATATTGGTGCCATTACTGGAGGTCTATCCCGAGGGTGGAGCCACAATATAGTCTCAAGCTGTATATGCCCGCACGCAACACTCTCCAGCTGCACCAATTGAGGACGGTACGGTTTCATATAGATGTCCGTCATTTGTGCCACTCGAGCTGCATGATAATAATGTAAAAGATGCGGAACCCCCAATCCCCCGCCACCCTAGGAGTATACATTGTACTTCTATGAATACGGGATCTCTTGTTACCCCAAAGGAATCCCATTATTTTGGACTGTATGACCTGTATATCTTTATAAGGGACTCTAATCGGGAGTTTGCAGAAAAGATAGAGTATTCTAGGCAAGAGTCATTTTGACTGAAGCAATTCTACCAAACCATGACAATGGGTATTGAGACCAAGCATGCAGATTGGCTTCTATGAGTTTAATGAAGAGGTAAATAATTAGACTTGTAAAGGGTATCCACGGAAGGCGTAAGCTTAATTCCCAAATAAGTGAGGGAGTGGGATGCCCATGCAAAGTCAAAATTTAATTGTAACAACTTTACTAATCTATCTGGAAGGGACAAATTTAAAGCCACCGATTTATGATTATTGACTCGAAGACCCGATATGTCTCCAAACTGGGTAAGGGTATGGAAAATGTTGGGGAGCGTAGTAAGGGGGACGTTATAAATATGAGGATATCATCCGCAAATAAAGCACATTTATGTTCTGGTGCATATAATTTTTTGATCACTTTTTATAAAAAAAAAATTTTGGAGCGAAGTTTACCAAAAAACAACGGTTTTGGTGTTTTCATTTTTTGTATTTTTATGGCGTTCTCTGTGCATGTTAAATAATGCTATATTTTAATAGTTCAGACTTTTACGAACTCCGCTATACCAATTTAAAAAGGTTTTTTTCTTTAACTTATTTTCACTACTAAATACTTAAACTTTTTTTTTTTTATACATTTCATTAGTCCTTCTAGGTGACTGGAACCAGCAATCGTTAGATCGCTGGTACAATACAGCCAGTATATTGTCATTTTCACAGGCATCTGTTAAGCCCTGCCATAGACTGCCACGACAACCATAGTCACCCCCAGGTCTCACTGCAGGGGGGTGATGAGCTGTCGGAGAGGGCCGCCCTCCTCTTTTCAACGCCTCAGATGCTGCGGACCGCAGTATTTGAGGAGTTAAACAGCCAGGAACAGCGCGATCGCTGTTCCTGGCAGTTAGGCTCGGGTGTCTGCTGTAAAACACGGCCGACATCCGCAGCGTATGGAGCGCGCTCAGCGTGAGCGCTCTCCATACATTACCCCCGCACTACAATGTACTAGACACGTTATTTTGCGTGAAGGGGTTAATAAAAAAATTATTTTAGATCTCCGAAAACCCCTTTTAACCAGTTCAACTTAAATGACCTAACGACAGGTTCTTCTTAAGATGCGAAAAAGAATGGCGTAATTTTTTTTTTCCGTTATCCCCCAAAAAACAAGCCAGAAAATGGATTTTAACAAGAGACGATGGAGAAACAGAAAGTCTGGGCACTAGAGGGTTAATTCACTTTCCCTCATCCTTGATTTTTGGTTAGGTTATCCCCAGAGACTTATGGTGAAGTGGAGGTTTTAATATGGGATTACATTTATAGAAAATGGTCTTTATGATTCGAGTACCTTGGGTCAGTATTTATGCACTCCTCTCCTTCATTGTTGCCAGATGTAAACACATTATTTTTGGAGTTTTGACGCTGCTTAGCTATTATGCAACTCTGATAGAATTTGACAATCTAATATGTAAATATGTCCAGATTTGCTGCATGATGATGTAGTACTGGGCACTTTTCCAGCTCATCCTGTAAATCATATTTAATCAGATTATTTGGCAGGTTATGTGGAGCTTATAAATGATATTTCACTGAACAGTAGTTTCGTTTGTTTGCCAATAAAATAAATCTTCCTTTTGGCAGAGCAAGTTTGTAACCACACATGGACCCGGAGATCCTGCTTAACCCATGTAGGACAAGGCCAATTTTAACCTTTGTTACACCTATACAAACCAATTTTTTTTCCTGTTGTCCAAATGCATCTAAAATTAAAAATAAAGAAATTTTTTCCAAATTCTCAAGTTACAGGGTCTGATGTGAGACCTTCCCCCTACGGTGACTCCTCTTTCTATCATTCCTGGACCTGTTTCCCAGATTAATAAGGGTCTGTTGCGACATTTTCTCACAGCAGCCAGATCGGTTATACCAAGTTACTGGAGGTCTACCTTGACCTCAACTGTTGCTGAGTAGGTGGCTGAGGTTAACTATATTTTACGTATGGAAACCATAATGGCTGATGACCTATTAGTGGATTGACGCTTTTCAACATACTTGGTCTAGTTGGACCACCTTCACAAATAACCCAGATTTGACTCCGTGGCTTACGAGAATACGTGTGCCCGTACAGCAGAAATATATATCTATTACAAGAATACTTGGTTACCAAGTGGGTTGCATACCTAGCGGTGGACTTTGTTTTTCATTATAAGTTCATTTAACTCCTTCCCCCACTTTTTTTTTTTTCCCCTCTCTTTTCTATCCCGGTGTCTTATTGTCAGTGTTGTACTTGTTCCTTCTCTGTACCATTCTATTTGCTGCTGACACCTAACGGTGCACTTTAACATTTTTGCTGTGGTGCCGGATTATAGCACTATTGACTCTGGATCAGGGTTTCCTCAGGGTACTCTGCCTTCTGATGTTGCAGTACGAGACTGTTCTATGTGTGACGTGTCCTATCTACATTGCTATTTCACTTGCTGATGGCTATTTTTTATTTGCATGTATGTTTTTTTTTTGTTCTGTATGTTTATGCTTACCTTTTATAAAACGGCATACATTTTTTGTATGAATTTGTTTAAAAAAACTTTTCACTAGGTCTTTATTAAAAAACAAAACAAAAGAATAACTATTGCTGTTTTGTTTCTTCAGCTCCTATGCAGGCCTATATGTTTCCATGCAGACCGACAACAAATAAATTGTGTAGTCTGATCCTGCAGTCCTACTTTTTTCACTTTGTCCCCTAATTTATGCTGACGGACATTCAATAGGTTAGCAGGAAGTAGAGGAGAGGGATAAAGGAATATGACTGCAGGATCAGGCTATACAGAATTTGTGTGTTGACTGTTACCATGGTGATCCATTGAAGCTCTAGAAACAAAATGTTAGGAGATCTTTAAGATCTATTGCAAAGTTGCCTTATTTTTAACTTTAGATGCATTGAGACAATAAAAAATAAAAAAATTGGTTGGGAAGTTGTACTTTTGGCCTTCAGGATGTGGCGATTTATTTTTTCATCTCCATATTTTGAAAGCCATAAAGAAAAAAATTAAAATTCGGTTTATTTATAAGATTTAGTTACAAATACATAGGCGAAAGCGCCAAACTATCAACATTAACAGTCAATCAATATACAGCTTTACCGTTCAGATATATTAGCACAGTAAATATACAAGAAAAATTAACATTACAAGAACAATAAGCATGTTGCGCCCACACAGTCACCTAATCAGTAGTGTCAGAAATAGCCCACCAGGAGGCCCATATCTTATCAAATTTGGTAGGGCATTTACGATGATGATACAGAACTTTTTCATACGGAAGTAGGCCATTTACCAGAGATTTCCACGGAGTCAAAGCAGGTACCGCAGGTGCCATCCACCGCAGCGCAATGGCCTTACGGGCCATAAACAAGGTTCCCTGAAGAAAAATTTAATGAAGAATTTTGATGACGTGAGTCCTGAGGAAGTGGGGCCCCCATGAACCCAGAGAGATGAGACAAAACCTCACCCCAAAAGGATGTAATATAAGGACACTTCCAAATCATATGCCAAATATCAGCAGCCTCCTGGTGACATCTCAGACACTCGGTGGACTGAATCACCCCCATTCTATGTAGACATGTCGTGTCAAGTAGGCACGATGAGTGATATAGAGTTGCCTGAGTCGGTTGTTAGCAGCCGGCGAGACCAGGGAAGACCACATATTCTCCAAATCATCATCGGACAGGAGAGGAAGAACTCCCAGCCAACCCGCTTTAGCAGGCATGACCCGTCTAGAACAGGTTTTCTGTACCCGAGAGGAGTAAATACATGACATACATCCAAGCCTGCCATTAGTAAAAAACAAATCAACAATCTCAAGTGTCTTCAGAGCATGATGAGGATACCCTGGAAATGTGAGGGCATGTCAGAGCTGCAGTTACCTGTAGAAGGACCTAGGGGAAATTTCATATTTATGTTGCAATTGATCAAAGGTTAAGCATAAATCCTCCTCAATTAAAACTTCAGGTGGGTAACACCGAGGTCCTCCCAGAATTCAGCACCGTCAAGCTGATGCAGCTCACGAAGCATGGGATTATGCCATAAGGGCCAAGATACATGGGGTCCCGTGATACCAAACTGTTTCTTAAGCGCTGTCCACACCTGTTTTGCCACTCGATGCAGTGGAGTAAGTAAAAACCCTGACACCAAAGCTCCCCCCTCAAAGTACACAAGCAGGTCCGACACTCCCCCCAGAAAACATTCATCCCCAGCATAGATCCCCAACGTAAACTTCGATCGCGGGCGTTGGAGCAGGAGCTCAGCTGTCATCAGACAGCAGAGCCCCGTCTCCAGCCTGCACGGGAGACCCGTGCAGGACTTAGACTAGGCTCACGTGAAAAGGCGTGAGCCTAGCCTAAGGTCCCTTAGTGACTCACGTGAAAAGGCGTATTGGTGGTCACTAAGGGGTTAAAAAAAATAAAAAATACTTTTTGTTTTTGTTCCCCTAAACAAGGGGCCATATTTATTTTTTTCCTGTGAGGGTATGTGCACACGCTTACTAAAAAACTTCTGAAAATACGGAGCTGTTTTCAAGGGAAAACCAGACTTTTTTTTTTTACTGACTTTCGTGTAAAAAAAACCTCTGTGTGAACTGGGCCTATATGTATTTTTGTGATATTTGTTTAATGAAAATTGTTTATTTAAAAAATATTGGATCTAATTTTATTTATTTACTTTAATTTATTGATATGCAGTAAATGTCTGAGATGGGTATGTGCACACGACCTGTTTTCAGACGGTTTTCAGGCCGTAAACGTCTGAAAAATCGGAAGCAGAATGCCTCCAAATACGGCATTCTGTTCCAACAAGGCATTTTTTTACGCCTCATTTTCGAAAAAACAGAGTGTAAAAAGACGCCCGCGAAAAAGAAGTGCATGTCACTTCTTGAGCCGTTTTTGGAACCATTTTTCATTGACTCTATAGAAAAACAGCTCCAAAAATAGCCGTGAAAAACGCTAGTTTGATTAAAAAACGTCTGAAAATCAGGAGCTATTTTCCCTTGAAAACAGCTCCGTGTTTTCAGAAGTTTTTTGCTAAGCCGTGTGAACATAGCCTTTAACTGTAATATGATACAAAATAGGATGAAAGGGGAGGAGGAGATTAGGGAGCAATTTCTGGCGTTTTTGTTTTAAATTTTCTGTGCATTTTCTATGTTTAGTGTTCCTTTAATTGATGCCGGCTTTGTATATAACACCTAGATTTCCCTTGTGAATCCGTCAGGTCAGTGGGACTGACGGGTTCATTGAAAGCGGGTCCTGCTTGTGTCTGACCTGCAGGATCGGCGTGTAATCGATCACATCTAAGTTCATAACTTAGATGTGATCAATTACAGATAGATCCCACGGACCTGACGGATGCAAGTCTTCGTGAACGTTACAGCTGCTCTGTTTACAGGATACAGAGCAGCTGTATCTCAAAAAGTGAAAAGAATTTGTAATAAAAACTAATTTGAAAGTTGCACCAAACACGCTGACAATTTTATTAAAAATAATAATCGCTTTTGAAGGCGTACATAGCCTTTAAGTCTTATTTTGGAGGAACTGCTCTGCAATGAATGCATTCATAAGTGTTAGCAATGCACTGTCGGCAGTGTTTCCTATCCGCAGTAAGTCTGGTCTAATTCCTTCCATTCATATTTTACAAATGTTTGTATTAACTATTTTAATTTCCATGCAATTTGTGCTCTTCTTAGGTTCCTTCTCCGCACCCAGGTCTCCAGTCATTTCTCCCAGCAGCACAGCAGCCAGCAGACTGGCTGCACAAGAAGATGATTTAGTTTTTCCGTCAGGTACTGCAATTCTGGGTAACCCCAATGGAGCTGCTGCTGCTGCTGCTGCTGCACTAATCCCTTTATTTCCCTAATAACATCCTGGTTATTATTATATCGTGTTAGTCTGCTTTAATATTCTGATAATTATTCTAAAAAGTTAATCTCTCCTTTTGTGTAAAAGCAACATCACTCTGTCTTTATGCGATACGGATTATACTGTGTTGTGTGGGTAGCCCATAATTGGGGGTATGAGCTCCATAGTTCCCAGTTGCGAAGGTGAAAAGACCAGAATAGAAGAACTGGTCCTTGAGCTTGGTTAAAGCTTCTGTGAAGGCCATCCTTGGTGTACACACCTTGGATGAACACCCCATGAGGAATGTATGAATTGAGCAGGGTGATGTTGTTTTACAAGACGTTGCTGAAAAAAATAAATCCAGATGCTACAATAACCACTTATTTACCCATTTCCGCTTGCAGTTCTATTGGTGACAGTCTTCCTGTTGATTTACTGTATACTAATGACACCACATAGTGAAATAATATTATTTGGTCTGGAATGATAATTTTGTAAAAGATGAATGAATTTGTGCCTTTTGATCAAGTAAGATGAACGCGTGTTCGTTTTTAATGTTGAAAATTTCTTATTATATAACTCTGATTCTCTGCACTTTTTACATGGAGTAGTATGGGGGCAGCATTTCGTCTTCTTTTATAGATCTAAAATATTTTCATTGTTTCCCTTTGATTCCATAGCTGAAAGTCAGAGAAGTGGCCCTGTTGTCCTCGCTGAAGAACCAAGAAATACAGCTATTGAAAAATTTGAATTAGTAAGAAGATGGAGTTTAAATACATACAAGGTCTGAATAATATTGAGATCTGTTTTCTTTATTGGTGGGATTGTACTTGTTTTCTAATATAAGCTTTCTATTCCGATACACCTAGAGCTG
This sequence comes from Rhinoderma darwinii, assembly GCF_050947455.1. Classification (NCBI taxonomy): domain Eukaryota; kingdom Metazoa; phylum Chordata; class Amphibia; order Anura; family Rhinodermatidae; genus Rhinoderma; species Rhinoderma darwinii. The sequence continues at coordinate 124,218,075 of NC_134687.1, read as the reverse complement.
TACAAGACTATTGCCATCTTTTACAGGATGATTTTTCATTGGGGGGGGGGGGGGAACTGTTTGTTTTACATAGTATAATTTAATTTCATTCATTTTTGTCCGACCCCACCCCTCCCTCATATTAGATGCAGCAATTAAATGCTAAGCCTATAAAATGCTTGTCCTGTAAGGGCTTGTCCACACTAGGGATGTCACGATACCAGAATTTGGACTTCGATACCAATACTTTGTGTAGTATTGCGATTTCGATACCAAAACGTTACTTTGCCAACCGTAATAAAAAAAAAAATCTTCCATTTTCTGATGAGGCACGCGGTGTGATGAATTTTGAATGTGCCTCACATTAGTAATTAACCCCATCATGTTTCTCAGTCATAATGGGTTAATGTGTAAGGTACATGATGGAGTAAATGGACTCGCGGGACAGGGATATAATATTGCCACTTTACAAAGCATTAGTGAGGCCTCATCTAGAACATGCAGTTCAGTTCTGGGCTCCAGTTCATAGAAAGGATGCCCTGGAGTTGGAAAAAATACAAAGAAGAGCAACAAAGCTAATAAGGGGCATGGAGAATCTAAGTTATGAGGAAAGATTAAAAGAACTAAACCTATTTAGCCTTGAAAAAAGACGACTAAGGGGGGACATGATTAACTTATATAAATATATGAATGGCACATACAAAAAATATGGTGAAATCCTGTTCCATTTAAAACCCCCTCAAAAAACAAGGGGGCGCTCCCTCCGTCATCTGCATATTCTAGATGAGGCCTCACTAATGCTTTGTAAAGTGGCAATATTCCATGCCTCTTTTAATACACGACAATATCCTGCTGGCCTTTGAAGCAGCTGATTGACACTGCATGCTGTTATTTAGTTTGATTTACAAGTACACCCAGATCCTTCTCAACAAGTGAATCCACCAGTGTAGCTCCCCCTAGGACATATGATGCATGCAGGTTGTTGGTACCCAGATGCATAACTTTACATTTATCTACATTAAACTTCATTTGCCAACTGGATGCCCAAACACTTAGTTTGTTTAAATCCGCTTGCAATTCACGAACATCTTCCATAGACTGAACATTACTACATAGCTTAGTGTCATCTGCAAAAATAGAAATAGTGCTATTAATACCATCCTCTACATCATTAATAAATAAGTTGAATAATAGTGGTCCCAACACTGAACCCTGTGGTACACCACTTATAACCGGGGACCATTCAGAGTAGGAATCATTGACCACAACTCTCTGGATACGGTCCTTGAGCCAATTCTCAATCCAATTACAAACTATATTTTCTAAGCCTATACTCCTTAATTTACCCATTACACGTCTATGAGGGACAGTGTCAAATGCCTTTGCAAACTTCCAAAAACACTATATCCACAGCGGCCCCTCTGTCTAGGCTTCTGCTCACCTCTTCATAAAAACAGATCAGGTTAGTTTGACAACTTCTGTCTTTAGTAAAACCGTGCTGGCTGTCACTTAATAATACTATTTTTTGTCACATAATCCTGTATATAGTCCTTCAATATCCCCTCAAACATTTTCCCCACGATGGATGTTAAGCTTACGGATCTATAATTACCCGGGGAAGACCTAGAGTCCTTTTTGAAAATAAGCACCACATTTGCTCTTTGCCAGTCCCTTGGCACAATACCAGTCACTAGAGAATCTCTAAATATTATGAAGAGGGGGACAGAAATAACTGAACTAAGCTCTTTAAGAACTCTAGGGTGTAACCCATCTGGTCCTGGGGTCTTGTGCACGTTTATTTTATTTAGCTTAGACCATATCTACATTCATCCAATTCAGTATATCAACTGATATATTAACAGCACTGGCACCGGCTATATCAGCTGCTCTTTCTTCTCTTGTATATACAGAGCTAAAGAACCCATTTAGTAACTCTGCCTTCTCTTGATCCCCTGTGACCAACTCCCCATTACCACTATCTAGGGGTCCTACATGTTCAAACCTTGGCTTTTTTGCATTTATATTCTTGAATAATTTTTTGGGATTTGCTTTACTATCCTTGGCCACCTGCCTTTAATTTTGTATTTTTGCTGATTTTATTACATTTTTACAGATTTTATTACGCTCTTTATAATTTAAAAAGGCTACAGCTGTACCCTCAGATTTGTATTTTTTAAATGCCCTTTTTTGTCATGTATTGCCCTTTTTACAGAAGGTGTAAGCCATGTGGGGTTTAATTTTAGTCGTTTATACTTGTTACCTATAGGAATAAATTTTGCACTATAATTACCCAAAGTAGATTTGAAAATCTCCCATTTATCATTTGTCCCATTTTTTAACATTAGTTCTTCCCAGTCTATATCTTGAATTGCAGCCCTCATCCTGGGGAAATTGGCCTTCTTAAAATTAAAGGGAATGTGTTGCCAGCAAAACATGTTTTTTTTTTTTTAGTTAAACAATTAGTGTATAGGTGATTAAACATTGTTCTAATTTTTATTTATTTTTTTCACGAGTCAGAAAATATTATAAATTGGATTCAATTGGATTCTAATTTATAATATTTTCCATTGCTTGTCACTAGATGGAGCCATTCCCAAAATTGCAGCATTGCATTTGGTAAAGCAACCACATTGCTTTATGCTGCAAAATTGGGTAAAAAGCCCTCGCTCTAGTGAGCTCTCAGAATCCCCCCCTCCTTTAACCTGGCTAGTGCCGGGAGAAACGAGGGGTTTGAACGGTCTAACCTCCTACACTGTGTGTCACCATTTTTTGAGCTAACACACAGTGTAGTAGGTTTACATACAGTAGTAAAACACACTGAAACACAAACATATATAGAAATCCCTTACCTGCTCCAGTCGCCGCTGCTCCCTCCGGTCCATCCGCTCCGTCTGCTGCCGCTGCTCCATGTGCACAAGTCCGGAAGCCGCGACCGGAAGTAGTAATCTTACTGTCCGGCCGCGACTTCCGGTCCACAGGAAAATGGCGCCGGACGGCGCGCATTTCAAATTGAACTGTGTGGGAGCGGCGCATGCGCCGTTCCCACACAGCGGCGTACATGATAGTGGATGGAACGGGCCCCGTTCGCAGTCCCTATGGGACTGGAGCTGTCGTATTCCATGTCTGTATGTGTCGTTAATCGACACATACAGAAATGGAAAAAAAATTGGCAGCCCCCATAGGGAAGAAAAAGTGTAAAAATAAAAAAAAGTAACACACAAACACACAAATTAATCCAAACGTTTTTAATAAAGCACTAACCTCTTTAACATATTAAAAAAAAAATTGTGGTGACACTGTTCCTTTAAGTGTTTTTGCCCTCCCAGCCTGCGTTTGTTTTTTACAGTATAGGTAAAATGTAACTATATTATGATCACTGTTACCGAGGTTTTCACGAACATTGATATTCCCAACAAGATCTGCATTATTAGAAATGACCAGATCCAACAGAGCTTCACTTCTAGTCGGGTCTTCCACAAACTGGCCCATAAAATTTTCCTGCAACGGGTTGAGGAAATGTCTCCCCTTTGCAGTTGAAGCCGAACCATGACACCAATTAATATCCCGGTAATTAAAATCTCCCATTATTACTACAGTACCCGCCTGTGCAGCCCGCTCCATCTGTTTGTATTTCTGAACTTCCATCTCCTCAGTTATATTGGGGGGGGGGGGGGGTCTATAGATTACATCAAAAGTATTTTTTTCAGTGATTTACCTCCCTTTCTAGAACCACCCACAAGGTTTCAACCTCCTCACAGTCTTCACCCACTATTGTCTCTTTCACACTCGCCTTCATATCACTTCTCGCATACAGACATACACCACCGCCTTTCCTATTTGTCCTGTCTTTCCGAAAAAGTGTAAAACCCTGTAGATTTACAGCCTAGTCGTGTGAAGAGTCTAGCCATGTTTCAGCAACACCAATTATATCTATATCTTCTTCCAGTATTAAGGCCTCCAGCTCCCCCATTTTGCTTGCTAGACTTCTGGCATTTCTGAACATACACTTTAACTTTCCTTTCAGTTTTTCACTTTTATTATCAGAACTGTGATTATTTTACATTATTTGGGCATTTTTATTTACACTGCTGTTTTGTAACAAAAGGATCTCCTTATCCTGTTGTCTAGTCCTCTCCCCACAGTCTGTTTCTCTCCCCACCAATAAAGTCTTACCCCTCTATAACCTGACTACCCCTTTATTTTCTACATTGATCTCCCTTCTCAGTTCTAGTTTAAATACTCCGACACCCCAGCTAGAATTCTCTCCCCCAGCACAGCGGACCCCCTTCCATTTAGGTGCAAATCATCTGCAGAATACAGTTTGTACCCCAATGAAAAGTCAGCCCAGTGCTCTAGGAACCCAAATCCTTCTCCTCTACACCAAGACTTCAGCCATGCATTTAACTCCCTGAGCTCCCGCTGTCTTTCCTGTGATGCGCATGGCACATACCCTGAGAATACAACCTTGGAGGTCCTTCCCTTCAGCTTGTAGCCTAGTTCTTTAAAATTATTGTTAAGGCTCCTCCATCTACCATTTATTCTGTCGTTGGTACCGACATGGACCACGACAGCTGGATCATCACCAGCCCCTCCCAGCAATTTGTCCACCCGTTCCACCACATGCCGAACCCTGGCACCAGGGATATCGCAAACCATTCGGTTGAGGCGGTCTTGGCGACAAATTATTCTATCCGTCTTCCTGATGATAGAATCCCCTACAACTATCAATTGTCTTGGCTTACCTGCATTACCATCCCGCCGACTATTAGCTGGGCTGTTCTCCCGGCTGTTAGGGAGATCAGTATCCACTAGGGCTGCCATTTCTGAGACTGACACCCTCGCATCATCACCCAACTTGGCAATTTTGCTTGGAATATCAGAAACAGGATTGGCCTTCCTTTTCTTGGACCCCTTTCTACTGCCCCTAACTACATTAACCCAGCTACTTGCCTGATCCTGCTGATCCATGTCTTCACCCTCCAATTCTTCTCCACTAACTGCATGTTCTGTCAGCAGCATGCTCCGCTCAAGATTGTCTATCGCCCTCAGTGTTGCATTCTGCTCCTCCAGATCTCTAATGCGAGCTTCCAGGTGACGAACATGCTCACATCTGCCACAGAGATATTCACCCTGGTGAAGTGGATATTCATGTTGAAGTGGAGCAGTTGTGAGCAAAGCATTGTGTGAATGTTTCAACAGGACAATTACTAAATCCGATTGACTCATTTTTGTGTAGTTGAATTTTATTTTCGATGTCTCGGATTATTAAAGTTTTAATAGGCACATTATGCTTAAAGGGGTTTCCTAGCCAGTAAAAATTGATGCCCTATTCTCAGGATCGGCCATAAATAGCTGATTGGTCAGGGTCCGACTCCTGGGACCCCTGCTGATCAGCTGTTTTTAAAGGGAGTGCTGTGCTCATACAAGCGCTGCTTCCCCTTCATTTCTACGTGCTCACTGGGAATCGTCGACATGGATGTTGCGGCGATTCCCAGGTATTGCAGTCGTCTTCTCCCAATGAAGTGAATGGGAGAAGTCTGCAATACCTGTGAATTGCCGCTAAGTGTGTGTCAACGATTCCCAGTGAGCAAGAAAAAATTAAGGGAAAGCAGCTGCACCCCCTTCAAAACAGCTGATTGGCAGGTTTTCCAGGAGTCAGACCTCGACCAATCAGCTATTGATGCCCTATCATAAGGATAGGACATCAATTTTTACAGGCTGGAAAACCCCTTTAAAGACCATCGATTATGTATGTTACTGTATAACCTGAGAAATTCATCCTGGTATGGGAAACATGCATTACATCAAGCTATATCTCATTGGATTAAATCATTTGAGACTACAGATATAAGTGGGAGGCTATCTTCCCTGCCGTCACTGTAACAAGCTGTCCTGCCAGACCTGTTCTCTGGAGAGCAGATAAAACCGTCCACCACAATGTACATTTAGTTTTTCTAATTTCTTAGAACACTCTTAAACCAAACTATACAGCAGTGGCGTTTACCATGAACAAACACTGGGGGGAAATATTAAGCACTCTACGCCACTTTTCTGTTGTAGAAAAGTCGCAATTTTCTCAAAAACCCAGTTTGGCATTTTTACATTTCATGCTGAAAACCGTTTTTTCGGCATTATTCGACGAGAATGTAATGGATTCAGCCATATCACAGCAGGTGGTACAAGCTGTGCCACTGGCGGTTAGAATGTGGTTTCTAATGCAACCGCTGAACACTCGTAGAGGCTACCATCAAATACTACAATAATTAAATGCAAGTTGTTGCTAACCATAATCTACTATGTAAATTGTGTAAGATTAATGATTGAATACGATTTTATTATGAGGACAACCATATTGCAAGAGGTTGCTTATCTCTCTGAAATTTTTCTGTACCTCTGCAGTGCACCCGGCAGATACTCTCCGAGAAGCTAGGACGTGGCTCAAGAACTGTAGACCTGGAATTAGAAGCACAGATTGAAATTCTGAGAGACAACAAAAAGAAGTATGAGTATATATTAAAGCTGGCTCAGACACTCTCCTCACAGCTCTATCAGATGGTGCAGACACAAAGGCAACTGGGAGATGCGTTTGCGGACCTTAGCTTAAAGTCTTTAGAGTTACATGTGAGTATAACTACAATATATTGGGCTTCTTATTTACACTGTCATTTGGCCTAATTTCCTTTTCATTAAGTATTCTATTACATATACTATACTATCACATGGAAGGAATAAAAATGGAATATGTCAGTATATTCAGCCAGCATTGAACATGTGTGGGAATTTCAAAACTCTTTATTTTCTGTGTGATCTGACCTCCCTGAAAACTTAGATGCTTTTCCCCCCTCTCCACACTTTTGATCTTCTGTATACAACCCCCTCTCCTGCCCTTCTGTGTTCCCGAAATGATCTATCCAATGATATATAATTTTATGGTATTAAGAAAAAAAAATTGGTATTATGAGCCATTAAACGACAACTTTCGCTTGCGACTTTGACCTACGAGTTTTGAGAAAATGTTTTGAAAAATCCAGTCTAGCTGCATCTACAAACATTTTTTTTGCGTGACCGTTGCATCAATATGCAAGTAACACTTTGTATTTTTAAATACTGTGCCTCTCACACAGCAGTTACTATCACAGCTGTCTTATATTGTATTATTTAAATAGGAATGCTTAGACCAGTGGTTCCCAGCCAGGTGCCGTGAGATTCGTCCAGGGGACGGAGCTACAAGCTCCGCCCTCGACGTTTACTTTAACTATGCTTGTAGCAGATGTGACGCGCGCACGTCTGCTGCAAGTGCCGCCCACCTCTTCCCACTAGAAGAGCCTGACGGAGGGAGAGGAGCCATTAACAATGGGCAGGGCAAGTATTTCTTATATAGTTTGTTAGCAATTGTGTGAGAACTGGAGCCAGGGGAATGCTGGAAGTTGTAGTTCTCTCTTCATATACCTCTTCTCTGTATGTCCTCTGATATCACATAACAGTCTGGACATGCTGGAAGTTGTGGTTCTCTCCTCTTATACCCCCTCCCTGTAAATGTTCTGATATCATATTACAGTCTGGACATGCTGGGAGTTGTGGTTCTCTCCTCATATACCCCCTCCCTGTAAATGTTCTGATATCATATTACAGTCTGGACATGCTGAAAGTTGTGGTTCTCTCCTCTTATACCCCCTCCCTGTAATGTACTCTGATATCACATAACAGCCTGGACATGCTGGGAATTGTAGTTCTCTCTTCTTATATATCGCCCCTGTAATGTCCTACGATATCTCTTAATAACAGCCTGGACGTGCTGGGAGTTGTAATTCTCTCCTGTTACACCTCCTTATTTATGCCTTCCCCAGGAGTAAGCACAATTTGTCTGTGACGGTCACTTTACTAGAGGGGCTGATGGTAATTTTACTGTCAGTGGGAGGCTGATGGTCACTTTACGGGGGGGGGGGGTCTGATGGTCCCTTTACTGGAGGGGTCTGATGGTCCCTTTACTGGAGGGGTCTGATGGTCCCTTTACTGGAGGGGGCTGATGGTCCCTTTACTGGAGGGGGCTGATGGTCCCTTTACTGGAGGGGGCTGATGGTCCCTTTACTGGAGGGGGCTGATGGTCCCTTTACTGGAGGGGGCTGATGGTCCCTTTACTGGAGGGGGCTGATGGTCCCTTTACTGGAGGGGGCTGATGGTCCCTTTACTGGAGGGGGCTGATGGTCCCTTTACTGGAGGGGGCTGATGGTCCCTTTACTGGAGGGGGCTGATGGTCCCTTTACTGGAGGGGGCTGATGGTCATTTTACTGTGAGGGGGAGGCTGGTGGTCATTTTACTGTGAAGGGGGGACTGATGGTCATTTTACTGTGAAGGAGGTGCTGATGGTCATTTTACTGTGAGGGGGGGGGGGCTGATGGTCATTTTACTGTGAGGGGGAGGCTGATGGTCATTTTACTGTGAGGGGGAGGCTGGTGGTCATTTTACTGTGAGGGGGAGGCTGGTGGTCATTTTACTGTGAAGGGGGGACTGATGGTCATTTTACTGTGAGTGGGGGGCAGAAGGTTATTTTACTGTGAGTGGGGGCTGATGGTCTTTGAGTGGTTTCCGCCTCTGATCTCCCATTGAAATTAATAGGAGGCAGAAAAAACCTGCAGCGCTCGTTTGGAGTGCTTTTTTGCCTCCGGTTTTTGCATTAGCGTTAACGGCTTAAAAAAAATGTGAGCCTTTTTTTTTTTTTTTTTTAACTATTTTTGGTAGGGGTGCCTTGAGGAAATGTTTTTTTTTCCAGGGGTGCCTCGAGCCTGAAAAGGTTGGGTAACTCTGGCTAAGGCCTCTGGCACACTTCCATCACCGTTTTCACGGCCCCGTGTGTCCGTGAATGGATCAGTGTGCTTCCCGTGTGTACTCCGTGTACACTTCCGTGTTTCAGTTTCCGAGAGGAAACTGTTCTCATTCACACTATGTACACGATATTGTGAGCGCCGCACATGGTATTCCCTGTCCAGCGGTATTCACTGTCCAGGGTGCTGAAAGAGTTACTGCCGATCAGTGCAGCACCCTGGACAGTGAGTATCATGCTCACAATATAGATTATAAATGTTTAATTTTAAAAAACCTGCAACAAAAAAAAAAGTTACTACTTACCCAGAACTCTTCTAAAAGACCGGCCTCCTGAGATGACGTTTCAGACCATGTGACCGCTGCAGCCAATCACAGGCTGCAGCGGTCACATGGACTGCCGCGTCATCCAGGGAGGTCGGACAGGATGTCAGAAGAGGGACGCTTCACCAGGACAACGGCCGGGGTACGTATGAACTTATTTTTCTTTCTATCGCTGCGTTCCAGCACTGATCAGCAGCCTCTATCAGTTTTTTTGACTGCCCCATTGACTTGTATGGGCCGCACAGTCACGGAATCTCGGACAAAAGTAGGACATGCTCTACTTTTGTCGGAACGGAACAACGGGACCGTCAAAAAAACTGAAGTGTGCATGGCCCCATTGAAATGAATGGGTCAGGGTGCTAGCCGTCAAAAAAATGGCTAGCACCCTGAAGGAAAAAATGGAAGTGGGCATGGGGCCTTAGACTAAAGCCGCATGCACACGAACGTGTTTTTGCATCTGGAATTCATCCGTAAAAATGCGGATGAATTGCGGACCCATTCATTACTATGGGCCCATGCAAATGACCGTGGTTTCCACGGCCTGTGCATTGGCCGGGAGCCCAGACCGCAAAAACATAGGGCAAGTCATTATATGGGCTGCATTTGCGGTCCGGGCTCATTTAAATCAAAGTGTGCATGGTCCGTGAATTGCGGATGACACTCCGCGGCTGTCCGTGCCGCAGTCACGGACCGTGCACACAGCTGCAGCCGTGTGCATAAGGCCTAAATTTACAGGTCGCGGTCAGAATGTTTTGTTTTTTTTGCCATGACTTTCACAAAATCGCGGGGAAAAAACCCTGCATATTTACCGCATTTTGTGAACCCAACCTAACACATATACAATTTGCTACTGGTGCAATGTTCCCCCTAAGGGTAAGTTCACACCGAGTTTTTTTTTACGCGGAAGCCGTGTCAGAAAACGCACCAAAAAAACATCCGAAAATGCCTCCCATTGATTTCAATTGGAGGTGGAGGCGTTTTTTTTCCCCGCGAGTGGTAAAACCGTCTTGGAAAAAAGAAGCGACATGCCCTATCTTAGGGCGTATTTCGCTGCGTTTTTTGCTCACTTAATGGCTGCGGGTGAAAATCGGCGTGCAGGCAGAGCAAAATCTTCCTCAGAATTCCAAACAAAATTTTGAGGCAGATTTTCTGCCTGCAAAAAACTCCATGTGAACATACCCTAAATGTTCTTATCAGTTGGATGCCAGACATTGTGTACAGACCATAAACTGTGGTTATGTGAATTGCATTGGTGGAACTCTTTAGCAGCTACTAGTTTAACCTCTTTTGACCGCCAAACGTAAATATACTTTGGTAGGGAAGGGTCCTTTTTTTTTCCAGTCGGGGGGGTTAACTGCAAACACTCAAACTCTGTGTGAACATAGCCTTATTTGCAGGCGGAATTTCTGCCTCAAAATTCCGTTTGGAAGTTTGAGGCAGATTTTCCTCTCACTGCACGCCGATTTTCGCAGCGTTTTTCGCCCGCGGCCATTGAGCACCGCGGGCATAAAACGCAGCGAAATACGCTTTCTCTGCCTCCTATTGAAGTCAATGGGAGGTCAGTGGCGTAAACACCCGACGATAGGGCATGTCCCGGCTCCCATTGAAATCAATGGGAGGCATTTCCGGGACCTTTTTGATTAGTTTTGCGGCGCGGTTTCCGCGTCAAAAAATTCAGTGTGAACATAGCCTAAGGCCTCATTTATTCACTCTTGCCTATTTTGGTCAGTATTTTGCATCCGTATGTATAAGAACTAAGCAGAATTGGAAAATAGAGAAAAAGTATAATGGAAAGATTTGTACCTCTTCTGTGTTTTGGAACCACACTGGTTTTGGCTTACAAATACTGATCCAAAATACGAGAGTGTGAATGAGGCCATAGTGTGTTACCATTAACCGTAGCCAACTGTCTGTGTCCTTTGTTGCATATGAACTAACGGAAGGAGAAGCCATCAAAAATTACAATCATTGGGCACTATAGCGATGCCAGATGTTATATGAAGTGCACGTACTTGCTTTTTCTATTCGTAGGAGAATCGGAGGATTAATTTTTCACATAAATTGTATTGGTTAAATGCATTGTTCTATTAAACAGTTAAAAAGCGTCCCATTTCTGGCCAATTGTTTTGGCTCCAATTTGGTACATCAGGAAAGTACCATCTGTCCCGTAAAAAAGAAAAAAAAATCAGCGTCTAATAAGATCACCTTTTAGAATGTAGCATTTCAAAAGATGAAATTTGACCCCCCCCCATCATGAAATGGGTGTTAACCCTTCATCGGCATCTAATAGCTACTCTTGCTTAAAGTGCTTCTGGAAACAAAACCCGGAAACTCTCCATAAATCTCTGCTTCTCTACACCGTGTGCCCATGTTTTATTGATGACATTTGTGAGTCCTGTTAGCATGTTTACTTACTTAACATTGTTGCATAACTTACTAGTACAGTTTGTGTTTTAGATCATTTTGTACTGTACATTGAGGTGCACTCGTTCAATCCTTTTATAGAAAATGTTGCTGAGGCAAACAAGACGGTCTCGTATCTTATCTGGTCTTTCTTGATTTTAGTCCCTTTCCTTGAAAGCAATTAAATGAGATTAATTTATTTTCTTGTTGAACCAGTTTGAAAGTTTTACAGATTTTGTTTTAACCTGTAACAAAAATGTTAATATCGAACGCGCATCGAGGTACTTATCCAGGTGAAGAATGTTTAGGTTTTTGGGGCCAGCTTTGCCAATTTACTTGGGGGTAAAGTGGTGCTGGAGAGTATATACATTGAAACAACAATTTGCAAGGAACAAGGCAGCACATCCAAAAAGAGGAATTTTATTTACCCACCAATGCGATGTTTCAGTCCAGCAGGATCTTTCTCAAGCATCTGGTCTGCTGGACTGAAACGGCGCATTTGTGGGTAAATGAAATTCCTATTTTTGGATGTGCTGCCTTGTTCCTTGAAGATTGTGGTTTCCATTTGTAGATCCTTGGATCAGGTTCCTGTAAAGGCTTGCACCCGTCATATTACATCACATATTCTCTCCGGTGCTGTGATCACCTTCCTTTCTTCAGTTTATACATTGAGGCATTAAATGGTTCCCTGGGAACCGACTGAAAAAAAAAAATATGTAGACGTTTGTTCTTGTGAAATTTGTGGCTCTTCAAAGTCCTATTTTTTTTAAAACTTGAATTTACGGAACGCTAAGTGACCTTATACCGTATGTTGGATGAAAGGGGATTTTGTCAAATTTGCACTGGGCACGTAAGAAGATTGCCCTGTCACCAAGTGTTCGTTTTCTTCTACGGTGTATGGCTGTGGAGTGGGGGGGTAAAAACAGAAACTATATGGTTGGCTCTTCTAAATGTTTACAGGCTTTATATTAGTATATATGTGCACAATGTAATGTCACTACAAACATAACTATGTCATTCATTCTGTGCATTGCCGTTTTATATCCATATGCATCATATTGTGATTAACTATAGGTTTCATGGATTTGTTGGTTTGTTTTTTGTGTAATAAAAAAAAAATTTGTGTATCCATTTTTAATCATCGACCATAATCTATTGAAGGTGATGCAGGCAATGTGTGTTTATTAAAACTAAATCAGTAAGGTCTTGCTACCAAGCCAAAACCTTGTTATGTAGATCACTATGACATTTACAACCTAAAACAATTATTTTATTGCGACCGCTTCCCGTAGGCTGCTCAGGCTTGTATGTGAATACAGTACTTTGGCATTACCGCAGATAAAGATGTGTTCATCTACCCTGACTACAACGTTGGCATAGTAAAATTAGAAAAGGTGGCTGAAAAAGAGCACTCTTTTTTTTTTTTTTTTTTTTTTTTTTTTTTGTTATCCGTTTATGATGTGTTTTTATGTTCGCTTAGTATTTCCACTAGGATGGAGGGATATCTGATTTAATAACTAGCCTGGACTGGGCTGTCCTCGCCCTCATCCCACTTACCATAATAGCTCGATGTCCTACATGTCCTGTTTTTAGGCATGTTTCCATAGTAATGTGCATGCTACTCATTGGGCATGTGCATCATCATTACTGTTGTACCTGGAGCTCTTCTCTTAGCATCTCTTTCTTACCGTCAATGAGATGATTTATTTGACATTTGAGTTCTCCTTTGATCGTGTATAATTGCTTGCCAGCCAACCCCTTGTTATTGTTCCCATTCAGTGTCTTACTGTCCTGATGACATCATCGTCTCTGATCTTGCTTTTTATATAACAAATGCTCGGCATGTACTTGATCTGCCTTCTTCATGTTCTATTTTCAGAACAAATGCTGGTGGCTTCAATAAATAGCAACTAATGTTCAAATGCGGCTCTTCCTGTCATTTGAGCGGTGTCTGGCATCTGTGTGTTTTTTAGATGGTCTTAAAAACATTTTTTTAAGGTCTCACTATTGAACCTATTGATGTGATCTACCATTATATTATCCAAATTATGACATAAATGACCTGTAAGGCATTATGGTATTTGTACTGGGCCCTGTCCCCACTAGTGCCCTAAGTTTAATTTCCCTATCTCAACCTTATACGAAAACACAGGGCGCATTTTCATACAAAGCGAAGACCAATGTTATCAAGCAAACTGAATTCCCACACCCCACCCACCATAAATCACAAAGCTTAGAGGCCCATTTAAGGGGGTTTTACACTGGGCGTTTATTGTGCAGACGAGTGTTCATAGAACGCTCGTTGCCGATAATTGCCTGTGTAAACAGGGCAGCGTTCAGCAGATGAACGAGCAAACGCTCGATCATCTGCTTATCGTATAGTTTTAAAAAAAGTAAAATATTATCGTTGTCTGCTTCACACTTCCCTGTGTAGGGAGACTCGCTGCCGGCATGATGATGTCTGGGGACGAGCGATCGGAGTAAGGATCGCCAGTCCCCATCCATAGCTCCGTGTGACAGGAGTAAATGAGCGCCGATCAAAGATGTCTCGTTGATCGGCGCTTGCTGCACCGGCCGAGTGTTACTCTAGGCAGTTACCTATCTTTGTTCTGCATTATCATAACAATAATTAACCAGTGTGACTGAAGAAGATGAACATTGATAATCCTCAATCTTGCTGCCCCAAAAATGATCAGGGTTGGTGGCACAATCCGTAAATATAAATGCAGCTTGATGCTTAGCATTTACACCAGGCATTGCTGCCTAGCACATGGCTTGTGTGAGGATGAACAAGGGAAATGTCTAACAGATCCTCAGACATGCGTTCATCGATGGGTTGTAAAATTGTGGTGTATAAAGGCACCTCTAAGCTAGCCGTAAGGATCCTTCTGACCATCTCATGTCCACGGTTTCTGGACAATCCATACTTGTTAGAAGGGTCCCTTGACAATAAGTTTATCAGACTTGCTGGGACCCCCAACAATAAGCTACATTTTGTAGAAAGCCCCCCTCCTCCTCTCCAGTAGTTTAGCATTTGGGAATGAATATAGCAAAGAAAATATAAAAGCAAGGAGTGCCACCCATTTGTAGTTATTTTCTACATTTTTCTTGGTTTATGCTTTTTGGCAAACTGTTTATTATTATTTATTTGTGTGTGATGTTTTGCATTTTGATGTATTTTAGGAAGAATTTGGATACAATGCAGACACTCAGAAACTTCTTGCCAAAAATGGAGAAACTCTTCTGGGGGCCATCAATTTTTTCATCTCCAGTGTAAATACACTAGTGAACAAGACAATTGAAGATACGCTCATTACTGTCAAACAGTATGAGACATCAAGGTAATGGGGGGAAAAATGTGATTCAATTTTATCATTTTCACATTTTCTTGTGTGGTACTTTTAAAGTTTTGCTTCAGAAATATATAAATAGCCATTAAAGAGGACCTGTCACTAGGTCATATAAGTTGAACTGGTTTATCGACCTGAACACTGCTGTTTCCCTGATTTAAGCGATATTTTTCTTTTCTTCCTGGACCCCCGTACCAGAGATATTGCCAACAAGGCCTGAACAACCCAAATTAGCCTATAGGGAGCCAGCACAACAGTGGGCCATATCTCTGGAGCAGGGAGGTCCAGGAAAAAAAGAAACCGTGCTGGAATCCGGGAGAAAGCGCTGTTCAGGTCAGTAAATTGCTTCAACTTATGACATAGTGACAAGTCCTCTTTAACCCCTTCCCCACATACCCATGGGGGTATGAAAGGAGCTCACGGGCTGAGCCTACTCCATAGAACGAGTGTGTCGGCTGTGTGTTAGAGCCGACACTTCAGTGGGATTCCACTCGTTTAACCCGTCTAATGCCACGGTAAATAGCGAACAAGTCATCTAAATGATTAGAAACAAGGGGGCAGCCCCATGTAACGTTGCCATGATAGGGCAGGACGTATGTTAGCCAAAATAGCCAGGGCACAGGAAGGTTCCTCACATGTGTCCTCTATGAATACACCCCAGAGTGTTCTAGTAACTGACACAGCTCACATACTTGAGATTTTTAATCTCTTCTATAGGGGTCTCTATAAATATAGATGGCTCATGTCATCTGACCAGATACAATAATTTTTATCCAACATACCCTTGGGTGCACTTTCGGAGACTGTTAGGGATTTCTTAGAGGTTCCGCTGACATTGGAGGAGCTGCAAGATGCTACTATGTCTCTAGCTAACAATAAGGCTCCTGGGATAGATGCGTTACCGGGGGAATTATATAAACCGTTAGGGGATGTGCTTCTTCCTGAATTGCTGAAGGTATACGAAGAGGCCTTGCTGTCAGGTTCCTTGCCATATTCCATGAAGGAGGCTATTTTTGTGGTCCTGGCGAAACCAGGAAAGAATCAACTATTACCAGACTCTTATAGGCCGATATCCCTACTCCCAGTTGATGTGAAGATTATTGTAAAGGCCTTGGCTGTACATTTATCTAAAATAATAACATCATTGATACATCCGGATCAGACCAGCTTTATGCCAGCAAAATCGACTTCTATTAACCTTAGGAGATTATGTTTGAATTTGTAGATACCAGTGGAAAACATAGTGAGACGGGCTATATGCTCTTTTGGATGCAGCCAAGGCCTTTGACAGTATAGAATGGGAGTATCTGTGGCAGGTCATGAAATGTTTGGGATTTGGTGAAAGGTTCATAAAATCTGTTCAACTACTGTATGAGGCTCCAGTGGCACGTGAGGATTAATGGGGGATTGACCGAGGTGTTCGGCAGGGGCACACGACAGTGTTGTCCCTGGTCTCTCCTGCTCTTCGCGATAGCCATAGAACCTTTAGCGGCTTGGATTAGCATATATCCAGGGTAGTAGTTTTAGGCGAGGTATAGTGGAGGAAAGGATAGCTTTATACGCCGATGACATGCTCTTATTAGATACAGGACAAACGTTGGATGCTGTGATGTCCGTTATTGGACAGTTTAGAGCATATTCCGGTTTGTCCATTAATTGGGCAAAATCCGAGTTTTTGCCGCTGGATGAGACCCTCATTGCTCTGGAAAGTGAGCGGATTCCATTAAGATGTGCAACTGTCATTAAGTATCTGGGAGTGCAGATTTCAACGGTATTTGACCAATTATGAGCGTCTTAATTTAGAACCTTTAATTGTGAGATTGCGAAACAAACTAGGCGCCTGGTGTAGCTTGCCCCTATCTATAGTGGGCCGCGCTAATCTCCTAAAGATGATGTGGATGCCTCAGTTGCGCTCTCTTCTCCATAATTCTCCAATTTGGATACCCCAACGCTTTTTTATCGCGGTCAGTAGGTTGTTTAGAGATCTTATCTGGAAGAGGGGACATGTACGTATTAAATTAGACACCATACAAAGGTCTAAGATGGACAATGGATTGGCGTTTCCTAATCCTGGGGTTTATTATTTAGCAGCACAGCTGCAACATCTTTGGAGTTGGGGGCTAGGTGACCACAAATACATTTGAGACCTGCTAAAAAAACTTCATACACTGTGATATTCTTTTGGCAGCGCTTGATACTAATACGTTTCGGATACATTTTAGACAGTTTCCCACAATATACCAATTGCATAGAATATGGGAGAAAGACTAAGACCCTTTTGGGTATAACAGGACATACTCAAATTACTGCCATTTGGGATAATCCAGGCTTACCAGAAGTTCCTAGTTTGGAGGGTTTTGGCAGATGGAAGTTTAAGGGTATGTAGTGGTTAACTCAATTATACAAAGAAGGGGTAATGAAACAATTTTCTGATCTACAATCTGAATTTGCCTTACCAAGATCTTCCTTTTTTGAATACCTACAGTTCAGACATGCTCCGGAGTCAGAATTCCATGTATGAGTCTTAGGTACATGCACTAATAATCCTGTTGGTACTCTTGTGGGTTCTGCAGAGAAATCTAAAGGGCTTATATCTATTGCGTATAAATTTCTATTGGAAAAGATACATTCCAATTCCCCTTTAACCGTTAAAGAAAAGTGGGAGAGAGGTCTCGGCCCTATAGAAGATGGACAGTGGCAAGAGATTGTTGCTTATATCCCCAGATTGTCGCTTAGTGAGGCACATAGAATGTCACAGTCAGTGGCGTAACTACCGCCGTAGCGGCTGCTACGGGGCCCGCGGCATGAGGGGGCCCGTGTCGCCCGCCGGCACGGGCCCCCACCATGGCCGGAGACTCCGCTAGCAGCCGCTACTGCTGCTACAGCGGGACGCCACTGAACACTACGGCAGAGCAGGGAGGTATCTCCCCGCTCTGCCATTAACTGGTTCCCGACCGCTGGCTGTATTTTTACGGCCAGCGGTCAGGGTCCTTAAAACCCGAGCCATAGACTTTCTACGGCTCGGGTTTTAACTTGCTGCCCGATCGGGCAGCTGAATGTCGGGTCTCCGGCTGTCGGTGACTGCCGGGGACCCTGAGGAGAGGATAGAAGCAGCTTTCGCTGCTTCTGTCTTCTCCGATCACTTGTACACAGCGCTGAATGCGCGCTGTGTACAGGAATAGAGACAGCAGCAGCGGAGTGTCTCTATTCCTCCCGGTGATCATGTGACTGGTCACATGATCGCCGGGTGCCGTTAGTGACAGACTGCTGCTGGGTCTTACTAGACCCAGCACAGCCCTATTAGTGACAATCGTCACTATGAGAGGGCTGATTTCCCCTGTAACTGGGGCTGCTGTGCATCTCCAGTTACAGTGGAAAAACATGGTGTAAAAGAAAGAAAAAAAATATATAAAGTTCCCCAAAGGTCTTTTCTGACCATTGAGGGACAGACCATAGTAATAAAAAAATAATAAAGTAAAGTGCAAAAAAAAATAAATAATAAATACACATAAAATACCCACCCCAAAAAAAAACTTTCCCCCCCCCCCCGCCAATCATTGTTGTAAAGCTAGCGCTGACCCAATTACCCTAATATGGACATGTAATATATTAAAATTTACGGTAGACAATGACGATCACAAATAAAAGGTCTATTAACTATGTTATTACCAAAAAAAAAATAGCTGAAATGTAAAAAAGCTTATTTTTTTACTATTATTTTCAAACTTTATGAATAAAAATTCTAAAATAGCAAAAAAGCTGTGTATAAAAACGATAAAAAATGAAACCTGCATTATCTACGGAAAAAACGTCGCAAAAATCACGTCGTTAGCCCAACAAATAAAAAAGTTATAGCCATTTAACTAACACGTGCTAAAAATGGCTAAACGGTGTCTGGTCCTGAAGGCGCAAAATAGAGCAAAAGACATGTATCCCCTCTCCACAGGATCTCCACAGGACAGGGGATCCATGTGTGATCGCTGGCATTGATAGGGAGAACGGGAGACTGAAAGTCCCCTGAAGTTCTCCATCACAAACCTCGGACTTCCGGGGTCTATGTCGGCAGCTCCGTAGAAATGAATGGAGCGCCGGTCGCGCTTGTGCGCATGCGTGACCAGCGCTCCTTTCATTTTTATTGAGCTGCGCAGACGCCGGAAGTCCGAGGTTTGTCATGGAGAAGTTCAGGGGACTTTCAGTCCCCCGTTCTCCTTATCAATGCCAGCGATCACTCATGTATCCCCTATCCTGTGGAGATCCTGTGGAGAGGGGATACATGTATTTTGTTGGACACACTGTAGGTCGCATTTTTTTGGGAGGGGAGACGCTGTATGGCGTTCCCTACAGGGGGGGGAACGCTGTATGGCGTTCCCTACAGGGGGGGTGGCTGTATGGCGTTCCCTACAGGGGGGGGGGGGGGGCGCTGTATGGCGTTCCCTACAGGGGGCGCTGTATGGTGTTCCCTACAGGGGGCGCTGTATGGCGTTCCCTACAGGGGGGGCTGTATGGCGTTCCCTACAGGGGGGGCTGTATGGCGTTCCCTACAGGGGGGGCTGTATGGCGTTCCCTACAGGGGGGCTGTATGGCGTTCTCTACAGGGGGGTGCTGTATGGCGTTCTCTGCAGGGGGGCTGTATTGCGTTATCTACAGGGGGGCTGTATGGCGTTCTCTACAGGGGGATGTATGGCGCTATCTACAGAGGGGGGGGCTGTATGGCGTTATCTACAGGGGGGGGGGCTGTAAAAAAGGCACTATCTACAAGGGGGGGGGGTTGTGTGACACCAAGGGGAGGGGGGCCCCAGTCAAAAGTTTGCTATGGGGCCCAGTCTTTCCTAGTTACGCCCCTGGTCACAGTGATATATAATCCAAGTTCCTTTTTGACATTGGACTGCTAAACTCTCCCACTTGCAATAGATACCAGTGTTGACCTTATAAACATGATGTGGTCGTGCCCAGAGCTTCAGCATTTCTGGACTGAAGTGGTGGATGTTATTAATTCATTTTATTCTGTTAATATCCTAATGTTGCGGTATGTTTGTATCTTGGGATACGTACACTACCGTTCAAAAGTTTGGGGTCACTTAGAAATTTCCTTATTTTTGCAAGAAAAGCACAGTTTTTTTTCAATGAAGATAACATAAAATTAATCAGAAATACACTCTATACATTGTTAATGTGCTAAATGACTATTCTAGCTGCAAACGTCTGGTTTTTAATGCAATATCTACATAGGTGTATAGAGGCCCATTTCCAGCAACCATCACTCCAGTGTTCTAATGGTACATTGTGTTTGCTAACTGTGTTAGAAGGCTAATGGATGATTAGAAAACACTTGAAAACCCTTGTGCAATTATGTTAGCACCGCTGTAAACAGTTTTGCTGTTTAGAGGAGCTATAAAACTGACCTTCCTTTGAGCTAGTTGAGAATCTGGAGCATTACATTTGTGGGTTCGATTAAACTCTCCAAATGGATAGAAAAAGAGAGCTTGCATGTGAAACTCGACAGTCTATTCTTGTTCTTAGAAATGAAGGCTATTCCATGCGAGAAATTGCCAAGAAACTGAAGATTTCCTACAACGGTGTGCACTAATCCCTTCAGAGGACAGCACAAACAGGCTCTAACCAGAGTAGAAAGAGAAGTGGGAGGCCCCACTGCACAACTGAGCAAAAGCACAAGTACACTAGAGTCTCTAGTTTGAGAAATAGACGCCTCACAGGTCCTCAACTGGCAGCTTCATTAAATAGTACCCGCAAAACGCCAGTGTCAACGTCTACAGCTAAGAGGCGACTCCGGGATGCTGGCCTTCAGGGCAGAGTGGCAAAGAAAAAGCCATATCGGAGACTGGCTAATAAAAGGAAAAGATTAATATGGGCAAAAGCACACAGACATTGGACAGAGGAAGATTGGAAAAAAGTGTTATGGACAGACGAATGGAAGTTTGAGGTGTTTGGATCACACAGAAGAACATTTGTGAGACGCAGAACAACTGAAAAGATGCTGGAAGAGTGCCTGACGCCATCTGTCAAGCATGGTGGAGGTAATGTGATGGTCTGGGGTTGCTTTGGTGCTGGTAAAGTGGGAGATTTGTACAAGGTAAAAGGGATTTTGATTAAGGAAGGCTATCACTCCATTTTGCAACGCCATGCCATACCCTGTGGACAGCGCTTGATTGGAGCCAATTTCATCCTACAACAGGACAATGACCCAAAGCACACCTCCAAATTATGCAAGAACTATTTAGGGAAGAAGCAGGCAGCTGGTATTCTATCTGTAATGGAGTGGCCAGTGCAGTCACCAGATCTCAACCCCATAGAGCTGTTGTGGGAGCAGCTTGACCGTATGGTAGGCAAGAAGTGCCCATCAAGCCAATCCAACTAGTGGGAGGGCCTTCTGGAAGCATGGGGTGAAATTTCTCCCGATTACCTCAGCAAATGAACAGCTAGAATGCCAAAGGTCTGCAATGCTGTAATTGCTGCAAATGGAGCATTCTTTGACGAAAGCAAAGTTTGAAGGAGAAAATTATTATTTCAAATAAAAATCATTATTTCTAACCTTGTCAATGTCTTGACTATATTTTCTAGTCATTTTGCAACTCATTTGATAAATATAAGTGTGAGTTTTCATTGAAAACACAAAATTGTCCGGGTGACCCCGAACTTTTGAACGGTAGTGTAGATGACTTACAGGGCTCTGAAGTGTTTAAAACGGTCATAGCTTAAATATTGTACATGGCAAGGAAGCTGATAGCTCAAGAATGGTAGCAAGAAATAACCCCTACACATAAAGAAATTGTAGATAAAATAAATTGGCTTGTTAGTATGGAAAAACCTATATATCTAAAAAGTAAAAAATTTGAAGAAATGTGGGCCCTGTGGTTGGATAACTCACTACTGGCTTCCTCTACTATGACTCTAGACAAAATAATATGGAATGTTCCTACTTATCTATATTTCTTAACTATGCATATTATAGGTATGTATTTAATATTGAGGATGTTCATAATGCCTGATATTGGTGTGGAATAGGTTCATCATATGTATAACTCACATGATTGTGTAGAATGTGCATGTTTTAGAATAATCCGAACATGTTTCAGGTGCACCAGGTAGGGAGGGGAGGGAAAGGGTGGGATGGGAATCAGTTGGAGATAGAGTGCAGATGCTGCAGACTATTTTGGTACGGTGATAGTCATTCTTCGGTACGTGTATTTAACCCGTTAGTGACCGGCCCATCGTGTTTCTACGTCTGTCACTAACGGGCCTTATTCCGATGCCATAGACTTTTTACGTCGCGGCATCGGAATAAGTAAACAGAGCAGGGAGCTGTCAAATCTCGCTGCTCTCAGCTGCCAGAGGCAGCTGAGGGCTAGGAGCGTCCCTGTTCTGCCGGGTGAGATCGATATTCGTATCGATCTCACCCGTTTAACCCCTCAGATGCGGTGCTCAATAGCGAGCACCGCATCTGAGTGGTTTTGGAGAGAGGGAGGGAGCTCCCTCTCTCCCCCACCGACACCCAGCGATACGATCGCCGAGTGTCTGTGTCTCCAATGGCAGCCGGGGGCCTAATAAAGGCCCCCAGGTCTGCCTGGAGCGAATGCCTGCTAGATCATGCCGGAGGCATGACCTAGCAGATGCCTGTCCGTTTTAAACGGACAGGCATAATACACTGCAATACAGAAGTATTGCAGTGTATTATAATAGCGATCGCAGAATCGCATGTTATAGTCCCCTAGTGGGACTAGTAAAAAAAAAAGTTTAATAAAGTTAATAAAAAAAATGTGAAAAAAAATGAAAAACCCACTTTTTCCCCTTACAAACTGCTTTACTATTAAAAAGCCAAAATAAAGTAAAAAAGTTACACATATTTGGTATCGCCGCGTCCGTAACGACCCCGACTATAAATCTATTACATTATTTGACCCGCACGGTGAACGCTGTAAAAAATGAAATAAAAAACGACAGAAAAATTGCTGTTTTCTGTGAATCCTGACTTTAAAAAAATGTGATTAAAAAGTGATCAAAAAGTCGCATCTACTCCAAAATGGTACCAATAAAAACTACAAGTCGTCCCGCAAAAAAACACCCTCATACAACCGCATCGGCGAAAAAATAAAAACGTTACGGCTCTTCAAATATGGAGACACAAAAACAAATAATTTAGAAAAAAAAGCGTTTTTACTGTGTAAAAGTAGTAAAACATACAAAAACTATATAAATTTGGTATCGTTGCAATCGTAACAACCCGCTGAATAAAGTTGTGTTATTTATACCACACGGTAAACGGCGTAGATTTAGGACGCAAAAAAGAGTGGCGAAATTTCAGATTTTTTTCTATTTCTCCCCCCCCCCCCCCAAAAATAAAGTTAATAAAAGTTAATCAATAAATATGTACCTCAAAATGTTGCTATTAAAAAATACAACTTGTCCCGCAAAAAACAAGACCTTATACAGCTATGTCGACACAAAAATAAAAAGGTTATAGCTCTTGGAATGCGACGATTAAAAAACGTAAAAAATAGCTTGGTCATTATGGTCCAAAATAGGCTGGTCATTAAGGGGTTAAGGGGTATGTACTTCGTATGTTATTTGTTTAACAAAATCTTTAATAAAGAAATACTTGATTAAAAAAAAGATCGTTCAGACTTCAGTGCCAAGTGGGCACATGTTCCAACTCTCCTGTAACATTTCAGGGTGCTGCAAGCAATATGTCTTAACATCCTACAAACAACTTGTCATGTTGATAGGCCTAGGTGTTGACACATTACTGGTAGATGTATTGTGTAGAAGATGGGTTTATAGCAAATATCTAATATAATATTGACTGTGTGGCATAGGCATGTATGTACACCAACATACTACTGTATGGCATACACTGTATCCACTTCATGTGCATGCACCAATTTTATACTACTGTATGCCATAGAATGGTATTCGGTTCATGTATGTGCACCAATTTTATACTACTGTATGGCATAGAAAGGTATTGGCTTCATCATCCCCATTAATTTAAGTGGTGCATTATTATGACCCATTCACAATGCAGTGCCAATGTAATAAATTGTGGATGAAGTGATAGAGCAATTGTCATGTTTGTACCATTTATAGAGTGAGCGAGTATCTGGTTTTTCCCATGTGCTTATATACAATTAAGTTGAATTCCTGCAAATGTTTTACTCCTTGGTTGAAATAACTCTTTAAAAATAAGAGGAGCACTTTTAGGGTATGTTCACACAGAATTTTTTGCAGGCAGAACATTTTGCCTGGAAAAACGCGTCAAACTGCTTCGGCCTTCTCTTTTCTCTTCTTTTTCTTTATTTTCCTCTTTCCCCACTCTCCAATATTGATTTCCCACACTCGGTTGATTGTTTGATGCAATATTTTGGACCTGCGTGTCTTCTATCTGGCTTTTTTCTTTCTGTGCCCCTGATTATTATGCTCTCGAATTAGAAAATTTACACACAAAAAAAACGCGTCGCCCATTTGTGCCGTTTTTCCGTCTCCCATTGATTTCAATTGAGTTTTTGAGGAGAAAAATACCTCAAGATAGGGCATGTCGCTGCTTTTTTGCTCGCAGGAAAAAAAACGCCTCCACCTCCCATATAAAACAATGAAAGGCAATTTCGGCTGTTTTTTGCAGCGGTTTCCGTGGCATAAAGTATGTCACAAAACTCTGTGCGAACAGGGATTTACTCTGTCTGCTGCATCCACTGACGTGACAAATGCAATCCCATAATACCAACAACCCTTTAATATATCTGGCTATCTTTCGGTCCCATGCTTGTAAAGATTTACTTACCTTACCTACACTCAGGGCCGGCCTTAGCATGTAGGGGGCACCACTGGGCTCTGCCTCTACTCTGCTCTGTTCTTAGTTACACACACGGAGTAAATAAGAGCCGAGGAGCAGAGGAGGAAGCTCGGCCCACAGCCCGTCCTGCACAAAGCCTGTCAGCATGGGGAGAGAGAGAGAGAGAGAGAGTGTGTGTGTGTGTGTGTGTGTGTGTGTGTGTGCCTCTCTCTGTGTATACAGTATGTGTCTCTGTTTGTATGTGTATATGTTAGTGTGTGTGTGTGTGTGTGTGTGTGTGTGTGTATATGTCTGCATGTGTTTGTCTCCTTGTAAAAGTTTGTGTTCAATATTAAAGTAGAACAGATAAAACAAAGATATCTGTCCTGCCCCCTATATACCCTGCTGCCCCCTTTATACCCTGCTGGCCCTTATATATATATATATATATGTATGTGTGTGTGTGTGTGTGTGTGTGTGTGTGTGTGTGTGTGTGTGTGTGTGTGTGTCTGTGGGTATAGTTGTCATCTACGACATTATCTTTACTCAGAGAGTTATCACTGTGTTATCTGTGGTGTTACATAGGACTGCAGATAACATCCACTACATTATCTGTACTCAGTTATTTACTGTGTGTTATCTGTGGTGTTACATAGGACTGCAGGTAACATCTACTACATTATCTGTGCTGTGTATATATGTGCCTGTGTGGGTATATTTGGGTCTGTTTATGAATGTGTCTTTGTGCTTGTATATATGTGCCTTTTATGTACTTGTGTGTGTGTGTGTGTGTGTGTGTGTGTGTGTGTGTGCGCGCGCGCGTGTGTATGTGTTTGTATGTCTATATATTTACCTGTATGTATGTATGTATGTATGTATATATTCCAGATGTGTGTATGTATATTTGCCTGTATGTATAAATATCTGTCTTTATGTATGTACGGTATATATGTTCCAGCGTGTCTATATGTGTGGTTCATTTTTGGTTTGTGTAGGGGGCGGCAATAGAGTCCCGCACAGGGCGCCATCCAACCTAAAGCCGGCCCTGCCTACACTACAAAAAGGCATGGAGGCATTGATGAATATTGCAGCGTGTTGTATTACTTTCCATAGCTGAATGCACTTTTTTCAGTATGTGCTCATCTGTGCAGCAGGGGGAGCACTTTCATGTAAGTGATCTGTAGGCTCAAGCAGCAAGTAAGATGTATCTAGAGTTGTTTTTATGACACCACAGTTTATTTTCATTATGTTTTACTGTGCTATTGTTCTGTGTGAAGTGATTAGTATTAAATACACAGTATTATTATTATTGGTGGCATTGGTCCTGCTTATATAGTTGCGGATGCACATTATGAAATGTTTTATACGATCAGATAATGGTTTATATATTCTGGGGAAAATGCTTCCACACTGCACATACATGTCCATTCTTGAATAATTCTGTGCATCTGATGCTCCTAATAAAAATTGTACTCTGTCCGTTTTTTTTTTGTTTTTTTTTTTAAAGAGCCGGCATTATTAATATTCATATTATTTCGTATCTGCATGCATTTAATGTTCGCAAGTCTACCAACAGTATAATTTACCGGAGACTCCAGTTACAGCATAATACCGCTCTGCATCTTCTATTGCTAATAATGGTCTGTGTTTACATTCACAATGATGGTTTAGTTAATCTTCTCCAGCTAATATGGACAGTAGGATGTCCCGATCCAATGTGGTTGTTGCCTTTAACTAGCTTACATTTATATTATATATATATATATATATATATATATATATATATATATCTCTTAATTAAAATCTCCTGCACTGAAGTCTCTCTCTGTATTCCATTTTATATGCTACATAGGAATAATCACTATGGAGTGTACAGGTAGACTCATGTAAACAACGTCACATAGGGACCCAATCACACGAACGTGAATAATTACCATGTGTTGCACATGGAAATCCGGCGCAGCACACTGACCCATTGATTTCAATGGGGCCGTTCACACATGTGAGTTTTCACGCCGCGAGCGTCCGCTGTGTGAAACTCACTGCATGTCCTATATTGGTGCGTTTTCACGCACTTACGTGCCCATTGAACTCAATGGGTGCGTGAAAACCACGCACCGATGCACATCTGTGTGCGGTGCGTGATTTGCGCATCAATTAGATTGAAAATAATTTTTAAAAAAAATGTGCTTTGCGAGTGCGTGAATAACGCATGCCACTCGCAAAGCACACTGATGCATAACGCAACGCACGCGCGCACACACACGGACCAGATTCACGTGCATTTTTCATGCGCGTGAGTCTGATACGCTCGTGTTAATGTCCTAAGTCTGTCCTACTGCTCTATTAACCACACTCCTGATGTTGGGTGGCAACAAAGTCTAGGGGAAATATTTAAAATGACCTATGTTCAATGGGTGTAGCACAAGTGTAAGGATTGAATTTAAACGGGTTGTCCAGTTTAGAAAACACATTTTCACATACCCTATTAGAGAACTGCGCATTTATAGAGGGTGTTCCCTGTTCAGGATCCTCCTCTCCTGACTCCGCAGGGGACACTTTTTGTGATCAGCTTATTGTCAAGGGACTTTTCTAACAAGTAGGGATTTTCCAAATTGGAGAACCCCTTTAACTCATCAGACTGAGATATTATGGAATTTAAACTGTCTAAGCCCCCTTAATGGCTATGCCAACCATTTAGCAGATTTAGAATCCAGTGGCTGAAATAATCTGGCAGGGGGGTGACAATAGCAAGAGTAGTCAGGTAACCGTCCAATGTCCGTACACAGATAATCAGCAACAGCTTGTAGTAGGAGGCAGAGACGTGGTCAGGAAACGGTGCAAGTTCAGTACACAAATGAGCAGCAACAGTCTAGAAAGGAACTAGACTACAGGCAGCAAGCTCAATAGTCTGACAATCAGGAAGGGTAAGGGCTAGACATTTATAGTACGCCAAAAGCGTGAGACCAATCAGGTAATGAAGGCCGGGTATCCAGAGAGGCAAAAGCCATGAGAAACTAGACAACTGATTCAGCAGTTGAGCTGTCCAGCAGCACCAGTAAGCTCAGTGAGAAGAGCTGCTGCCTGGGACACAGGAGTTTCTGGGTTCAAGTCCCGACAGGGATGTTTTAAAATACACAAAGTCTCTGAGAAGCTTTTTAAAGCGTTTTATTCTTTATGAAACAGATTATCTGAGAGTATTTGCCATCAGAAAAAATCAATTTCAACTAATAGGTCTTCAGATTGCCGCAGGTCTGGTTTCTCTAACCCATGTTGATCAGCAGTTATCAGAGGTTGATCTAAAAAATTTCCCGCATAGTAAAAATACTCCTCTTAGCATTTTTAAGGAGTATTTTTAGCCGTGGAGTATATTCTTTTCAGTAATTGAATTTCATATAATATAGGTATATGTGATGTTATGAACTCCTGGCTAAGCTGGTATGATAGGACTGCACTGCCCAAGTTGTTACAGGATATCAAGACTACTCCGGCCATCAGAACTCCTCCAGTCACGATGTCATGACCAGGCATAGGGATTGTTCTGCCCAAGCTTACTGCTCCAATGTGAAGTTTTGTGGGCCATCAAAAAAGAAATTTGACCGATACTAAAAACAATTTAAAAAGGCACCAGTAGCATATTGCAGGGCAACAGCAGGGACAATATATATGTATGCAATACAGTAAATATATATATTTACCCTATGGAACGAGGAACACCATCAGACTCCCTTTATAAGGGACATTCATGTTCCTCACACTGTTCAGACAACGTCACCTGCTACCAGTATCTTGGCACATAAACTTACATTAACAAGTGCTGCTATACCTGCAGTTATTGTGTACCTTAAAAGCAAGGGTGGTTGTTCCCTGCATAAACTAAATCCCAGGCTCAGTGGTTCCCTGACGAAGTCCAGGTACCACCTGGAAGCTGAGCCCACCGGTCTCCAGGCCACAGCTCTCCGGGTCATCCCAGAGCCCTCAAAATGCATTTGCAATTGTGATCCTAGTGAGAGCACCTGAAAGGCTGCGCTGCTCATCCTGGGCCGCTGCACTCAAACAGTCAATCAGCTGCTGGTCTACTTAGTCTATGACAATCGGCTGTAAGTAAAAAGCATTTTAATTGGATGGATTTCAACAATAGTACAGTGGCGTGGCTCTCGTTCATTTCTGTAGTCAGTCTCATGCTTATAAATACGCATGAGGCTGATTTTAAAAAGCAAAAATGCTTTTTCAGTCAATGACAGCTGTAGAGGCGTTATTGTGACCTTTGGCTGTTGTTACTGGTGGAAACCGTGTCGTGGCCAGTCATTTCCCCCACAGTGGCAGCTGCAGGCCAAAAGCAGCATTACAGGATGGCCGTTCAAATGAATGGCTGTCGATTTATAATAGACTGGTCCAGTCCGGCAGACCAGGAGCCTCCCTAAGGGCTCCTAGAGAAGGGTCTCGATTCTCCCCACCCTCGTGTGATGTCCATTTGCCATAATATGTGACTCAATGACAAAAACGCCAGTATGATCCGAGCCTAATAACTACCTGATGCCAAGACAGAGCTATGTTGTGCCCACAACGTATTCTGCTAGCAGGCAAAATCTATACCAGGACTTTTTCTTCCACTGGGACCTAATTTTCTAAATCCTGATGAAACCTAGATCCAGTGGTGTATTGTTGCAAAAGGTGTGTTCTACTCCACTGCCGTATTGCTTGGCTTCACTGGTAATGTGCACACTTTGCAGAATTGTTGAACTAAAAATAACTTCCCTTCAAGTGAGATTCATATTGGCAACACATACTTTTGCAGGAAACCAATGCATTGTGCAGAAAATCTGGAGATCAAACTGAATCCTCATGTATTTTAACAAGTGCAGGGTTTTTTTTTTTGGTTTTTTTTTATAACCTAAAATGATATTTTGTAGGTCTATGCATTAACAGATTTAATGAAAATAAGATTAGATTATCCTCATACCAACTGGTGCTTGTAGTTAACTTCTACCTTTTGATAGTTAGGGTCTATTCACATCAGTGTCACCCTTCCGTTCATGGGATCCGTTGCAGCTTTCCGTCGGAGGCACCCATAAACTGAAAGGCAAACCTAAACCATTGCTTCCGTTTGCATTACCATTGATTTCAATGGTAATGCTTCAGTTTCAAATGGTTTTTGTTTGTCTCCATTCCGTAAGGTTTCCATTTTTTTAGCGGAAACAATAGCGTAGCAGACTATGGTATTGTTTCCGCTAAAAAACCCGGTAACCATGAACGGAAGAGTGATGCTGATGTGAACAGGCCCTTATTCTTAGATATGTAGTTAGCTTTTATTTATAACTTTAGTATGTAGGACATTTAGTTGATCGTTTGCATCAATAGCATCTCTAGGTGGAACATATGCTCAGATTAATAGAGCATTTGCTCAAAGGCTTATGATTCAGCTGCCATTTTTAGAATCCGCCAGAACTTGACTGTGAATCAAATTGCTTAATTTGCTCCTACTGTATGGATGTCAGCTCTTCCGTAATTATGTGCTGTCTGTGCTGGGTGTGAATTCTAATAGAAGTGTTAAGACTGGGCATGTCCTCTGAATGAGGTATGTTCTGGTTTTATTGGATCACCGTCAAATTTCAGTGTAAACCGGAAACCAGCATATATTATTAGTCTACCTTACATTACAGTAATTATATTTCCTTCCTTTACCTTTTTAATCCTTCTTCCAGATCCGTTTTAAGATTCCATATGTAATTTAGGGCACTTGTACAGTAGATTCTGTCCTAGCTAAAAGCTCCCAGCAAATACGTCAAAAGCACCCATAGTCTCCCGTTACACCGACCAATTCCAAGAGAATGTACTGTTGGCCTCCATCTTCCGGTATACATTGGGTAATCGTTTTTATTGAATGCCTCTGAATAGAATAGCAAAGTCGACTACGCTACACTATCCAGTAAAAAAACGTGAATCCTAGTCGTCTTATCACGGTCCAGGAAAGCTACGCCACTGGTGCTTGCTTGGGGTAGCGACGTAGCTCCCCCAAGCAGAGATGATCAGCTGGGGACTCCAGCTACTTTTAAGATCTGGAAGGGGGGAGGGGAGACTAACGTCCAGCACCCTCCCTCCCGTTGTCCTTTCCCATATACTTTCCCCTCAAAGTGCCATCGTGTGCAAGCAGGAACCAAGCCTGCAGTCCACCTGTACGGCGGGCCGACTGTCACCCTTTAATAATCTTTATATAGTGCCAAGATCTTGAGGGGGAAACATAGGGGACAGGCAAAACGACGTGACTGGAGCTTCCCTGGGGCAGCCCCAGTGATGTAGCTATCCAATATATGGACAGTTACATCACTGGAGCTACCCCAGGGAATCTCCAGTGATGTAGCTTTCCTGGGCATAGACCAAATGCAGCCGGGGATCGGCTGCTCTGAAGTTTTTGCCGTTAGCCGTCGTGCAGGTGGGGAAATGTAATGGATCCCAGAGATACTGTGCAGATAGGGAGGCTATTCAGACTAAAGTATACGTTCCACTCACCACGCACTTTGTATTCGGTCTATCAGTGTCTGGTTTTCGGTTTTTTATAATACTCCTGGTCATAGACAGACTTACAGTATATTCACTAGGTTGATGCAGCGGCTTCTCTGTGGTTGCAGACACGAAAACAGTCTCCCAGTGGCGAAGAATAATTAAAATTAGAGCAAAGGGAAACTAAAGTAGTTGTCCATAGCAACCAATTCATTTTTCAGAAGCTCTTTTGAAAAGGAAAGCCAGTTAGATGGTTACTATGGGCAACTATTCCACATCTCCTTTGCACCAGTTTTGTTAAAACTCCCCCAGTGTTTCGTCTTATCCTTCAGTCATGTATTACTCCCCTGCTTTTTGCTATGAATGTGCAGGTCAACAGTCAGGTTTGTCAGAGAAAGCAGGTCATGAAAATAAAAGTACTACAACCACCAACACCCAATTCTCCAGGTTTATAGATGCCTATATAGCAAAGGTGCACATACATTTTTATAAAGTTACCTTAATTGTAAAATCCCTGCTTTCTTGGAGGTTAGTAATGATGGTCTTAATCTCTAGGCAGATAATAATATCCTTGGTGATTGGGGGGTTAATGACGATATTCTGGGTCCTTGTGATGATGCAGTTTTTGTTTTTTTTTCATTCAGAGAATAAAATATTAACTTTTCTACAGCAGTTTTCTGGCGTAGAGAAGTCGCAAATAACACAAGTCGCAATTTGCTCTGGGCTGTTTTTACGTCGCTCCCGGCACTTTTCTAAAAAGTAGGCGGGGCTTAGTTAAAGGAGCAGAGAAACCCGCGGCCCGACTAATTTTTTATCATTTACAAAAATCTAGGGGTGCAGTGTACAGGCAGGCTATTAAAATAAATGAAAAATAAAATTACTCCCCCCCCCAGATCTCCTCAGGCTTCCACATCAGGCCGCGGCGCTAGAAGGTAGAAAAATTGCAAAAGGAACAAAAGTTGCAATTTGCAGGGAAAATTGCGACTTTTGGGCTGTTTACAACGTTCACCCCAATTTCGGAAAAGTGGATGAGGCTTCTAGGAAATGGGCAAAGCTGCCCTCGGTTCAACAAATTAATTATAATTACACCGGCGTAAATTATAGCTAAAATCGACGTCTGCTCCTAGCTTGCGTAGATATCGCTTTGTGGAGCGTAACAAGGTAGAGGGCCCCGAACTTTTCCCCAAGATCAGACAAAAAATTTTTTTACTTACCACTCCGCTTCTCATCTCCGGATCCCCCCCCCCCCCCAGGCTCTCACAGCAGGCCACGGCGCATTCAAGGTACTGATGCAAGGCAGAAATCAGGACGTTGAGTGCTGCGTTGCATATAACTCTCTCTGCGCTGCTCAGCATCAGTACCTTGTATGCGATGCGGCCTGCTGTGAGAAGATGAGGGGATCCAGGGGGAAAAGGTAGAACGGTGAGGTGAGACATTTTTTATTTTGTGTCCGATCAGGGGTGGGGGCAAAGAGAGATGGAAACCGGCTGCGTCAACTGTGTTTGTTACGCAACGATTGTGGCGCACAGCAAGTTGAAAAAGATGCAACACATTTATTAAGAGGCGTTCACCTGTTTATAAATGCGTCACATCTTAATCCAGGACACTATTTATTAAGACTGGCATATGAAACACCATTTTAGGCCTCATGCACACGAACGTAAAAACGCCCGTAATTACGGGCCCATAGACTTCTATTGGCCACGGGTACCTTCCCGTATGCTTATGGGAAGGTGCCTGTGCCGTTGAAAAATATAGAACATGTCCTATTTCAGGCCGTAATAACGGCACGGGCAGACCCATAGAAGTCAATGGGGCTCCCGTAATTATGGGTGGCTACGTGTGGGCACCCGTAATTACGGGAGCGTTGCTAGGCGACGTCTGGATAGTCACTGTCCAGGGTGCTGAAACCGTTAACTGATCGGCAGTAACTCTCAGCACCCAGGACAGTGACTACCGCCGGAGTTAATAGTATTAAATGTTAACTTACCCAGAACTCTTCTTCTACTTCCTCCAGTCCGGCCTCCCGGGATGATGTTTCATCCCATGTGACCGCTGCAGCCAATCACAGGCCCATCACTGGCTGCAGCGGTCACATGGACTGCCGCGTCATCCAGGGAGGTCGGCCTGGATGTCGAGAGGGATGCGTCACCAAGACAACAGCCGGGTAAGTATAAATTTATTTTACTTTTACTGCGGAAAGGGCTGTCCCTTCTCTCTATCCTGCACTAATAGAGAGAAGGGCTGCCGATTACTGCAGTGCAATTTTGCAGCGAAAACGTGCCCGTAAATACGGGTAGAATACTGGTGACACCGGACCCGTATTTACGGGCAAGGGTCCGTGCAATACTGGTGCAATACGGGTCGAATACGTGTGACCAAGGACCCGTATTTACGGGTGGACAAAAATACGGTCGTGTGCATGAGGCCTAAATATATCTCCTCCTGTAACTTTATAATACACGGCACCTTTTTCAATAGTTATTAGAATCTTAGATACTTTCAAAATTAACCATGCCTCATACATTGAGACAGATGGCATATTTATTATCGTTATGCATTTCATGTTTATTTAATTTGGCTCATCATTCGCATCTAGAAATTGCCCTGAAATCATTTCTAATTGAAGCGGTTACTGTAACTTGTACTCATAGAATTGTGCTGAAGAGTCATGATGTTTGTGGTGTATTATATATATTATGTGTATTATATTCAGCACTAATGAATGTTGTGGTGGTGGATTCATTACAGAATTGAGTATGATGCCTACCGTACAGATTTGGAGGAGCTGAATCTAGGACCACGGGATGCCACGACAATGCCGAAGATTGAGCAATCTCAGCAGATGTTTCAGATTCACAAGGAAAAGTATGACAAGATGAGAAATGATGTCTCTGTCAAACTGAAATTCCTAGAGGAGAACAAGGTAAGAAAAGCACAATAATGTGGTAGGAAATGGAAAAGGCATTAGCGGGACGTTAACTAGTCACTGTCACAATGTCACACAGGTATTTTTTTTCTTGCCATTACAGATGCAGTAAACAATTTGTGCTAGTTTCTATACGTCAGATTTGTTAATATAAATATTATAGTGGATGACAAAAGAAGAGAATAAAGAAACATTAAACATAAATAAATAAATCCCAGCACTTCCTTCATCTCCTCCTTTCCTTTGACCCCATTTGTCTCATATTACAATTGAGAAATATATAAAGAAGTTACCAAGACAGGTTTTAAAATTTGGGGTTATTCAGTTTTGAAAAAAGACGGTTTAGGAGCAATTTAAATACAATGTACAGAGAATGGACAGTAAAGAGAACTTTTAACACCTAAGCCTGTAACCATGACAAAAGGGCATCCTCTACACCTACAGGAAAGAAGATTTCGGCATCATCATAGACAAGGATTCTTTACTGTAAGAGCAGTGAGAATATGGAACACTCTGCCAGAGGATGTTGTGATGGTTGATTCATTTAGACTACCACCTTTGTTCTCTGCAGGATTTCTACATTTGTTTCAGGAACATGTAGAGTATCCTGCAGACTGATAAACAGTAGGGAAAATATATATTCTGTTTACTTTTATCATTCATTCCTAGGTTTAGTGTTCTGTTTTTAAAGATTTTTCACTTGTTAGAAAATTCAACTAAATTAGTTATTTTAGAATATTGTCTTTCTGCTACCAACAATACCAGCCAGACGGACAAGATGCTATATCCTTCCTACTCTCTTAGACTTGCCACCGCCCCCCTAATTCTTTTCATAGTGGTATAGATAAAGCCAGGGAACAACTTATATTTAGGCATCCCCATCTCAGTCATTAGCTCTTCTTGTATGTTAATCCAAAATGAATCAAGCTTATTACATGTCCCATAACAATGCATTAGATTTGCATTTAGGGCATTCCTATTTATAGTCCTGAATATTAACTATCCAGCATATTATATGCAATATAATCATGGTTTTATAGCATAAAGTCTTCCTCCATTTCTGATTTGATCTTTTCTAACCCATTTAGTTATCTACTTTTAACCACTTCATCAGTAATGGTAACCTCTAAATTATTTTTCCATTTCACTATATTGGTCCCTATCTGCTCTGAATCAGATTGAGTCCCCCGGGATTCCGTACCCCCATGAGATCTTGAAGGGATAGTCAGACTTCGACATTTTTAATGACTTTACTCTCTTGTCCTAAATATACGGATAATAGGGCATAACCTGTAGATCAGTGTAAAGATGTGAATTGTGTCAAAGCCCACCTTTCATATAATACCATGTATTCTGTAAACTCAATGTATAATTAAAATGACATTTGTCTCTCTTCACACTAGCGGCATGCCTTCTCGTTTTCAAATTGATCCAAACTCACACTGATGGCCCCATTGACTATAATGGGGTCTGTTCGACTTTTGGTATTTTTGACGGCAAGAAGAGAGTTGCAAACTGTTAACCCCTTAACGACGTCCATTGTTAAGGAATTAATGCAACACAACGTACTGATACGCTGTGTTGGTGAGCCCGCACCATCGCCAGCGGGTGTCAGGTGTATGTTACACCTGACACCCTGCTGCATGGCCAGGGCCGGAGCTAGACTCCGATCCGGGCGATTAACCCCTTAGAAACCCCCCTTAAAAGCAAGAGCTGCATCTGTGGTGTTTCCTAGCAGATCGGAACCCTGCAATACAAATCGCTGGGTTCCGATGGCTGTTCTGGCAGATCGGAGGCCTACCAATGGCCTTTCGTTACAGCACGGTGTCAGCTGTAATATACAACTGACACCGACGGCTGATGACGGAGCCTGCGCCATCTTCGATCCCTGCCATTAACCCCTTAGATGCCGCGATCAAAAGCGATCGCGTCATCTTAGTGGTTTGTAGTGATCGACATCGACACAATGTGATCGTGGAGCTGCCGATCGTTACTACGGCAACCGGAGGCCTAAAAATGGCCTCCTGGTCTGCCACGTACGATAGCTTATTAGGCCCCCGCCCAGAGTGGGGACCTAATAGGCTTGCTGTCAGTGAATGACTGACCGCTCTAATGCATTGCACAACGTGGGTAGTGCAATGCATTAGTGTGAAGATCAGAAGTGCAGGCCCTTAAGTCCCCTAGTGGGACTAAAAAAAAAGGTGAATAAAAGTGTAAAAATAAAAGTTTCAAGTTAATAAAAACAAACACTGTATTTTTTCCTATAAGTGTTTTAATATAGGAAAAAAATTAACACGTGAAAAAAAGTACACAAATTTGGTATCGCAGGCGGAATTTCTGCCTCAAAATTCCGTTTGGAAGTTTGAGGCAGATTTTCCTCTCCGTGCACGTGAGCGCCACTGGCATAAAACGCTGCGAAATACGCTTTCTCTGCCTCCCATTGATGTCAATGGGAGGTCAGAGGCGTAAACGCCCGAAGATAGGGCATATCCCTTCTTTCTCCCGCGAGACGGTTTTACCGCTCGCGGGAAAAAGACGCCTCCGCCTCCCATTAAAATCAATGGGAGGCATTTTCGAGCCGTTTTTAACGAGTTTTGCGGCGCGGTTTCCGCGTCAAGAAACTCGTCAAAAAACAAAGTGTGAACTTAGCCTAAAACTGTAATGTTGTTGTTTTTCCTGCACGGTGAACACTGCAAAAAATAAAAATAAAAAACAACGCCAGAATCTTTTTTTTTTTTTATCACCACCCCTCCCAAAACATGGAAAAAAAAGTGATCAAAAAGTTTGCCAAAACGATAGCAATAAAGACTACAACCAGTCCCGCAAAAAACAAGCCCTTACTCAGCTTTTTTGACTGAGAAATAAAAAAGTAATGGCGCTCAGAATATGGTGACACAAAAAATAAATAAAATTTTTTAAAAAAATGATTGCACAAACACTGAAAAACGTCAAAAAAATATATACATTTGGTATTGCTGTAATCGTATCGACCCGCTGAGTAAAGTAAAGTTGTAATTTATAGCCCACGGTGACCGCCGTAAAAAAAAAAAAAGAATAAAAAACATTGTCAGAATTGCTGTTTTTTGGTCACCTTGCTTGCCAAATTTTTTTATAAAAAGTGAACAAAAAATCGCATGTACCCCAAAATGGTACCAATGAAAACAACAGATTGTCCTGCAACAAATAAATCCTCACACAGCTCTGGTGAAGAAAAAAGAAAAAAGTTCTGGCTTTTAGAATATAGCGACACAAAAGGTGCAGAGTGTTCCAAAAAGTAGATAAGATTGGGCAACATTTATCGGTGCGACACCGGCCACATATCTGCGGATTATTATTTATTTACCCCATTATTATACTCTTATTATACCCTGATGTACGCCTCACAGATTACATATGCCTCCACATTATAAACGGAAATTTCAGCAATACCCCAAACAGAACAACCACCAAGCAAAATCTGCACGCTGAAAGCCAAATGGCGCTCCGTCCCTTCTGAACCCTACATCGTACCCAAACAGCAGTTTACGTCTAGGTATATGGTATCGCCATACACTGGAGAACCCACTTAAAATTTTATGAAGTATTTGTCTTCAGTAGCACAAACTGGATGCAACATATTGTGCACTAAAATGTCATATCAGCGGAAAATTTGAAGTTTCACTTTGCACCATCTGTTGCGCATTAATTTCTCATGAAAAAACACCTGTGCCGTCAAAATGCTCACCACACCCCTTAAAATGCCTTAAGGGGTGTTGTTTCCTAAATAGGGGTCACTACTTGGCGGTTTGTTTTACTATTTTCCTCAGAGCCCTGCAATTGTAGGCCAATGGTGTGAAAATCACCAAAATAGACCTCAAATGCGCATGGTGCTCTTCACTTCTAAGCCCTGTCATATCTAGAGGACAAAAAAACACGGTGCCACATGGTGCAGGTCACAAACTATAAAGGAACAAAAGGATGAAAATAAGGTGATAACATCACATCCACCTATTAGAGTTGTGCAACAGCAGGCACAACTCTGGTTTAGACAGGATTGGTAGATATGATGGAGCTGCAGCTAGGTTCTAAAGCCGGTCCACTGGGAGGGCGAACCACTATAGTAGAAGATCAGGTATATGTAAAAAGGAACCAAGGTATAACGCTGCTACCATCAACAAGGGACCATATATGGTCCCTTGTTGATGGTAACAGCGCTATACCTCGGTTCTTTTTTCCAAGCCCTGTCATATGTCCAGGCAAATGATAAATGCCTTGAGGGGTGTAGTTTCTAAAATGGGGTCACTTCTTGGGGGCTACCACTGTACTCTGGTACTTTTTTATAGGGTTTTGAAAATACTCCATGGCTCCCAAAAACCAAGCCAGCTAAAATCTGCATGCCTACTAGCGCTCCTCCCTTTCTGAGCCCTGCCTTGTGTCCAAACAGCAGTTTATTACCACATATGGGGTATTGCCATAATCGGGAGAAATTGCTTTTCAAAGGTTGGGGTGCCTTTTCTCCTTTATTCCTTGTATAAATTGAAAATTTCCACATTTTATCAGAAGAAAAGTAATTTTTAGGCCTCATTTACACGAACGTATTATACGCGCGTGCGACGCGCGTGCGATGCGCGTGCTTTGCACGCATGTCGTACGCACCTATATTAGTCAATGGGGCAGTTTAGACGATGCGTGAATTGCGCTCAGCGCGTGTGCGCAGAAAAAAACTCACGACATGTTCTATAATCGTGCGTTTTTCGCGCACTCACGCACCCATTGAAGTCAATGGGTGCGTGAAAACCACGCATGCCGCACGGAAGCACTTCCGTGCGAACTGCGTGATTCGCGCAAGAGCTGTCAAACTCCTGAATGTAAACAGAAAAGCACCACGTGCTTTTCTGTTTACAAACATCCAAACGGAGTGTCAAATTCGAGATGAGCGCCCCGAACTTCACCGGGTTCGGCCAAACTCGTTTTGACCGAAACCGGTAAAAAATGTTCGGGTACGCGACGTCAGGAGACAGTCACTGTCCACGGTGCTGAAAGCGTTAAACTGGTTCAGCACCATGGACAGTGACTTCCGCTCCGAAAATCCATGAACCTGTTTAAAAAAAAAGAAGTTCTGACTTACCGATAACTCCGGTCCGACCTCCCGGGATGACAGTTAAGTCCAAGTGACAGCTGCAGCCAATCACAGGCCAAGCACAGGCTGCAGCCAATCACAGGCTGCAGCGGTCTCATGGACTGCGGCGTCATCCTGGGAGGTGGGGCCGGATGACAAGAGTGGGACGCGTCACCAAGGCAACGGCCGGGAGCCCGGACTGGGGGAAGCAGGAAGTTCTTGGTAAGTATGAAAGTCTTTTTTTATTCACAGGTTGGTGTATATTGTGTTCGGCATTCACTGTCGAGGGTGCTGAAAGAGTTACTGCCGATCAGTTAGCTCTTTCAGCACCTTGGACAGTGACGGGCGTCGACTAGCCTCATCTCTATGATGGCGGCTGCGCGAAAATCACGCAGCCGCGCATCATACACGGATGACACACGGAGCTGCCAAGTGCCTTTTGCGCGCGCAAAACGCAGCGTTTTTTGCGCGCGCAAAACGCACACGCTCGTGTAAATGAGGCCTTATTTTCACAGCAGAATTCCACTAAATTCAGGAAAAAAAACTGTGCGGTCAAAATGCGCACTATACCCCTCGATAAATTCCTTCAGTGGTGTAGTTTCCCAAATGGGGTCACTTTTTGGTGTTTTGCACTGTTTTGTCCCCTCAGGAAGCTTTCAAATGCGACATGGCACCCGAAAACCATTCCAGCTAAATTTGAGCTCAGAAGTCAAATGGTGCTCCTTCCCTTCTAAGCCCTGCCGTGGGTCCAAACAGCAGTTTATCACCACATATGGGGTATTGCCATGCTCAGAAGCATTTGCTTTACAAATGCTGGGACACTTTTTTTTCTCCATTATTTATTGTAAAAATGGAAAAATCTGAGCTAAAACTACATTTTATTAGAAAAAACGTAGATTTTCATTTTCACGGTCTAATTCCACTTAATTCAGCAAACAAAACCTGTGGGGTCAAAATGCTCACTATACCCCTCGATAAATTCCTTCAGGGGTGTAGTTTCCCAAGTGGGGTCACTTTTGGGTGGTTTCCACTGATTTGACCCCTCAGGGGCTTAGCAAATGCGACATGCTACTGAAAACCACTCCAGCTAAATTTGAGCTCCAAAAGCCAAATTTAGAAAAATGCTAATTTTTGCAAATGTTCTCTACATTTTGGTATTTTTCACAAATAAACACTGAATTTATCGACCAAATTTTAACACTAACATAAAGTACAATGTGTCACACGAAAACAATCTCAGAATCGCATGAAAAAAACAAAAGCATTCCAAAGTTATTGTCACAAACTGACACGTGTCAGATTTGAAAAAAATGGCCTGGTCCATTAGGTGAAAACAGGCTGTGTCCTTAAGGGGTTAAAGGGGTTCTCCAAGTTATTTTTAAAAAAATGGCCAATGCAGGAGGGATGCAAAAAAAATAGACATTACTCACCCCACAGATCCATATCGTGTCAGCGCCGTCGCTTCTTTCCTCCCCGCTGCTGCGTATTGACATAGCTGCAGCGAGGACGTGCCCGTATACTCACGGGATAGCTACAGCAAACCACTGACAACAGCGATCTTGTGCCGTATACCCACTGAGACCTGTGATTGGCTACAGCGATCATGTGGGTATACAAGCACATCATCGCTGCGGCTATGTCAATACACAGCGGCAGGGAGGAACGGAAGTTGCGGCGCTGGAACGACAGGGATCTGTGAATTGAGCAACGGCTCTTTTTATTTTTTTCACATCCCTCCTACCCCTTTCCAATTTTTTTAAGAACTCTGAAAACCCCTTTAAGCTTCACAGAACCCCCTGAGCACGAATGTGAACAGAGCCTCTGGCCACTTTCACTCGGCAGTATTTTGGTCAGTATTTTACATTAGTATTTTTAAAGGGAATGTGTCGCTAGAAAGTTTTTTATTTTCTTTTTTAAACTATTATTATTTAAGTGATTACACATTTATTTTAATTTTTTCACAAATCAGGAAATATTATAAATTAGATTCTAATTTATAACCTTTCCATGTGCTGGTCACTAGAGGGAGCAGTTCCCAAAATTGCAGCATGGTCAATGTGGTAAAGCAACCTCATTGCTTTATGCTGCAAATTTGGGGTAGACACACACGCTCTAGTGTCCTCACACAATCCCCCCTCCCTTATTCTGGCTAGTGGCAGGAGAAGGAGGGGTTTGAATCTTCAAACCTCCTAAACTGTGTGCCGCCATTTTCTGAGCGAATGCACAGTGTAGGAGGATTAGATACAGTGCTCAGCAGACAGTATAACACAAACATACCTGAACATAATACACACATCACATACACAAACATTACTTACCTGCTCCTGCCTCCGCTCCTATTCCTTGCGCCTTCGCTTCCTTGATCATATGGCTGTAAGCCGCGGCCGGAAGTCGTCATCTGACTGTCCGGCAACAGCTTCCGGTCCACATAGAAATGGCGCTGGATTTCGCTCTGCTAACGAGCTTCGTTTTGGTCTGTATGGGAACGGCGCTGCAGTGAATGGAACGGCTCCCATTCGCATTCTCTATGGGGATGTATGTGCCGTATTCCATCGCATTCTCTATGGGGATGTATGTGCCGTATTCCATCTCTGTATGTGTCGTTAATCGACACATACAGAGATGATAAAAAAAATGGCAGCCTCCATAGAGAAGTAAAAATTAAAAAAAAGTCAAAAGTAGAACACACGAACACAAATAAATTAATTTTATATTTTTATCATACTAAAAGCAATATGATAAAAAAAAAATAATAATTCGTGACACCTTCCCTTTAAGCCAAAACCCAGAGTGGGTTCAAAACGTAGAACAAGTGCAAATCTTTCCATTATACTTGTCTTGTTTATGTCCCACTCCTAGTTTTGGCTGACAAATACTGATGCAGAATACGGACATCTGAAAGTGGCCTAAGTCTGAGTTTGTGGTTTTGTTATTTATGAATAAATATGTAATCCAGGATTTCTTTTGGCATCAAGTTTTACAGAGACGAAGAAGGTAACCTCTAGAAACTTCTTCTAGATGAAATCTGTAACTCTTGCTGCCTTCTGTATTCCTGACATGCTAGTTCTCAGATTTAATGAGTCTGCTGTGGGGAAGATATGGGTTGTATATATGGCGTTAAACCATCCAAAACAGACTTTTCTTTGAAAATCTCATCTTCAAAGACAAAGGTTCAATCCATGTGACACATCGGTGGTGAATGATCCAGTCATGTTCAGCTGTACTGCACAAAGTAATAACACCTGGGTAAAAAGAGAGGAAGACCTCTCAACCATTAGTCATAGATCTGCAGACAAATGATATCTTGTGAGAACTTGTAGTGTATCTGATTTCAGTAGAATTTGACACAACTTAATTGCAAATGTCGATGTTCAAAATTAATAGTTTTCCACTGGGTGAAGGACTTTGTTAACATAATGATTTGCAAAGCCCTACGAGGCATGGAATCAGTTTGGAGCTATTTGTATGGCAGATCTGGGGGCACGCTCCTTTTAAAATAAAATATGTATTGCTCTGTAATAAGGAAAACCGGCTGCTGGGTTTTTGATGTCTTCATTGGAATGCACACACAATACTTGTTCACCTACAACATGTGTCTACGTCTGGAGATCAGTGCATTCCCGGCCTGACCTGCAGGAACAAGAACACAACTTGGATCCGATGAGAACAGGAAAGGAGCTGGTCCCCATTTTTACCTACCTGTGTATTGGAGCTGTTGCTGTTTTATGAATTAGTTGTTATAGACACAGCCTCATTTATATATGGACGGCTGTTACTCTATAACCGTTAGTACTGCAGAGTGGTCATGGGCATTTCTCCTTAACCCTTTAGAAGTTGTCATTAAGGTTGTGCTGAAACTGATGACATTCTAGTGAAGCCCTCCTACTAAAGGGCCATTTACACAAAGGTCCATTTACACAAAAAATTCAGAGAAACCACAAACAGTCAGGAAAATAATTGCCCAGTGTAAGGCCTCATGCACACGACTGTGGTTTTTATCTATATTTATTTAAATTGGGTGGGGGGAATAAGCTGCTGCTTGTGGAAGCTTAGGGTCACACCATGTACGGGCAGGGACGGCCTTTTGTTGAATGTTGCCCTGTGTAGTACCTTCTGTTGGCACTCTTTTCCATATAGTGTTTTGTCACACCGTGTACAAATAACCATACCAAACAATTCCTAATTATAAGTACCATGCATAGCCATATGTTGGCCAAATAACACTTATACTGTTGCTTAAATAATATTACTATATAGTGCCATCCCCACTAAATAACATACTTAACAGTATTCTAAGTAGCCGTGCCACACAATGCCTAAGTGAATACAACTATACCGTGCGCAAATAATACCAACCTTTATAACATTGATCAGAGTCTTACCGGAAGCTATTTAGCTTGTTTGATAATATGTAGGGGAAGGTAACTCATTTATATCTTGTGGAAAGTGATTGTGACGCTTCGAGCCGTGCATCTACAGGTCACTGTGCCCCCCAGGACTCTGCCATGCTGTCATTTATGACTACATTTCACATGGTGTCTGCAGAGATTCCTAGCAACCTTCACACTTACGTGTTGTATTTACTTACAGACTAGATACAAGTGATTATTCAGCTTCTCGCCATTATTTTATTTGGTTGATTTTAGAGCCTGCTGTTTTTATAAAATTGCCTTGTATGAAACCTTAGGCCGGGTCCACAAGGGAGGGAAATACGATCACAGTACCAGCTATGTGGATAAGATTTGATCTCTCACCCACATGCTGCAAAACATTTTTTTTTTGCACGGAATTCAGAGCATGCTGCGGATCTTCAAATCTGCGGTGTTCTTATTTTGTTGCCGTTGTTCACAGTAGATTAGAAGGGATTCTGCAGCAAAATCCACATGTAACATGTTAATGAAGGGT
Source organism: Rhinoderma darwinii (assembly GCF_050947455.1). NCBI lineage: Eukaryota > Metazoa > Chordata > Amphibia > Anura > Rhinodermatidae > Rhinoderma > Rhinoderma darwinii. The sequence goes on along the minus strand of NC_134687.1, from coordinate 124,173,982 downwards.
TTTCCTACTTTAGACATTTATTTAATGTCCTCAGTAAGATGCAAGTCAAAGTGGCCTGTGCCCCGCCGGAAGAGGCCAAATGCAGAAACCTCCCTATTGTGTCCTCGCTTATTTCTCCTTTTCTGTGGGAATGTTTTCATAAAAGAGCAGGGAAAAAGTGATTTTCCTCAGGATGAAATGTTTTGATTCCCCCCCCATTGCCAGCATATCAAGGAACGGACTTTTTAAATAGCTGGTAGTGAGGAGGTGACATCATGCTGCTCGGGTCTTACAAAGGACTAGGCACATATCGGGACAGAACAAAGCATTCTTCTGCTTCTTGATGGCTCTTCGTTCAGGGGAACTTTGCTGTTTGAGGGCGCAGTGAACTTTCTGAGCAGCTTAGCCGTTAAACATGGTTGCCTTAAGCAGTCTAATTAAATTCTGGGAAAGTGTTGTTTGTCTTCTCCATTTGCGAAAAGCTGATTATATAAACTTATTACAAATTATATTTGGACCTCAGAGAAAATTCTCTAATGGGAGACAAAGAGCTTCAACTTATTCTGTGCAGAAGAAAGCTTTTAATCCCACTGTACGTTATTGAGAAGGTTTCTTGTTCCTCAAGAAAAGATTTATTTTTATCCACTTGTAGACGGATGGGAATTTATTTATTTGGCCGTCTGCTTTTCTGCTCAATCGTTTCCAATTTTTACTAGGGTGTTTGTCAACATACGACGCATAATATAAACACGTACTGATATGATATATGTGCAAGTGGCTTTCATTTACATTGATCCTGCATTGGAGAGACTTGGGAATCCTTTAGGATGAGTTCACACAAAAATGCAAGGCCATTAACAATCCATTTGAAAATTGTATCAATCTGCAGTAAAACCGCATGTTGGCACGTTTTAGTCCATTTCGTGGCTTATACTTGTGAACTCCTCCTAAAATGATTGGCAGAACATTCCAATCTACCAGTGATGACTAAGACCCTACTAAGTACAGCAAGTGAGGATTCCGGTGAATAGTCTCTGTAAAGCATAGCAAGTGGAAGCTGGTACAGTCTGCAAAGTATAGTAAATGAAGGGTGTCTAGTTAAGGGGCTCTGCTAAGTGTAGAAAGTGAAAGGGGGTGTGGTTATGGGGCTCTGTGGAGGGAAGCATGTCCAGTGTAGGACCAATATAAAGAAGGGGCTTTGCGAAGTATAGCAAGTGTAGGGTGTCCTGTGAAGCGGCTCTGCTAAGTATACCAAGTACAGAGTGTCCGGTGAAGGGGCTCTGCCAAGTATACCAAGTATAGGGTGTCCAGTGAAGGGGCTCTGCTGAGTATACCAAGTATAGGGTGTCCAGTGAAGGGGCTCTGCTGAGTATACCAAGTATAGGGTGTCCGGTGAAGGGGCTCTGCTGAGTATACAAAGTATAGGGTGTCCAGTGTACCAAGTATAGGGTGTCCGGTGAAGGGGCTCTGCTGAGTATACCAAGTATAGGGTGTCCGGCGAAGGGGCTCTGCTGAGTATACCAAGTATAGGGTGTCCGGTGAAGGGGCTCTGCTGAGTATATAAAGTATAGGGTGTCCAGTGTACCAAGTATAGGGTGTCCGGTGAAGGGGCTCTGCTGAGTATACCAAGTATAGGGTGTCCGGTGAAGGGGCTCTGCTGAGTATACCAAGTATAGGGTGTCCGGTGAAGGGGCTCTGCTGAGTATACCAAGTATAGGGTGTCCGGTGAAGGGGCTCTGCTGAGTATACCAAGTATAGGGTGTCCGGTGAAGGGGCCCTGCTGAGTCTACCAAGTGTAAAATATTTATAATAATCAAAGCATTTAAAAACTTAAAATATCCTTCTCCATGAATAATTCTTAACTCCTGTTTGTAAAGCCACTGAAGTATATTTGTACAAATCACTTAGAAATCATAGGAATCTATTATGTATGCCGGTGGTAAATTATTCACTGTACCATAGCTGCTCTGGATTTTTTTTTTTCCAGTGCCGCAAATAGACATATTGGGCTATATACACGTTGCGTTTGAGGCATCTATTTGACGTACACATCAAGAAATACTCCAGATGTATTCCATGAACCTTTGCAACTGTGTGATACGGTTACACATGTGGCCCTTAGGCCACCATTATAAAGATATAGACACCTTCCTATTCAGCAGATAAAAAGTATGCTGACATATACCAGACTGTCGGATGCCAAAAGAACACATTGGGCATATGCCCAACGCAATGATTATATGTCTAACTTGTCATTATATGTGGAAGCAAGCACAGTTTATATCATGTTATCCATTCAGTTGCTCCCCACAATCGAGAATCAGCAGCAAATACAAGTCCTTGAATTGTCCTCTTCTGATTAAATGGAAAAAATTCTATTCCGACATTTTATAACCGTATTTGTTTCTGGGAAAGCTGGCTGACCACCTATATGGTTGACATTAAATATCCTGTGGGGGTTTTCTCCCAGCTTTCCCAGACACCTGAATGGGAGACCTTTGTTGTAGCACAATCCAGGTGTAGGGGACAGATCCCTGAATGACTAAGTGGTATTTGCATCCAGCGGAATGTAAACGCTGGACGACCACATCTTTGCAGTCTGTTTCGCCATTTTTAGAGACGGATATAGTAGAACCGAGAAACTGCTAAATAGATTTTTTTACCAGTTTGACAATTGTACGCACTGGGATTTGTTCAGGGTGAATTTCTTTTTACTCTGTTGTGCCAACTTCTTATAGAACACTATAAAAATGGCTATTTATCTAATCCTTATTCCAATGCACATTTTTTTCTCTCCCCTTCACGTCCAGGTTAAAGTTCTTCATAATCAGCTCGTCTTGTTCCACAACGCAATTGCTGCCTACTTTGCCGGGAACCAAAAGCAGCTTGAACAAACATTGAAGCAATTCCATGTTAAATTGAAAACCCCGGGAGTGGATGCTCCTTCCTGGCTGGAAGAGCAGTAACTTATCCAGAAAACAAGAAGGCAATCTCCGATCATGACCAATGCATTTAATTTGATGAAAGGGGCAGGGGTTAAAGAATTCTATTAATGATTTCTATACACAGACCGATGTCAGTTTTTAATACTCTATCAGGTTAATGGTGAAAAATGTCTATTCTGTAACTTTATTATAGAACACTTTTATGTTACTTTCTGTATGCGGATGGCAGGCTCTTTCAATAGGATTACATAGAAATGTATTTTTGCACTGTTCAGCTAGGGCTACATACAGACTTCTATCTCGTGACATTTGATAGTCTATAGGAGTAGGCTGAGCCTCACAATTTACATGGGACTGCAACATATCTTGATGGAATTTTTATTTGTAATTTGTCAGTCATGATTGATTTCTTTTTATTCTACCCCCATAGAGTAACAGGACCGCCTCATAATAAAACATCATTATCTATGAAAAATACATCCGGGCAGAGTTACTATTACGGTCCTAAACTTAAGACATCTTAAAACCAGACAATGCAGCTGATGCGTACTCTGTATAAGAAATTTGGCACCTCTTGCTAAACATGTTATATACAATTCTCTTCCTTAGGTTACCTCTTGATTTGTTTACTTTAGACCAATATTTTGGGTCCAAATTTTGGTGCACATTTTAAGCCACGCCACCTATTCACTAAGCCACACCCTTTTTCTAGGAGTAAAAAGTATCTAAAACACAAAATAAATCTGGCGCAAGGCGTGTTTGGGTGCAAATTGGGCCAGAATTCTGTTGCATTTAGCTTCGTACATCTGCATGGTGTAAAAAATAAATAAAATTAAACACGTCATATGATCTTTGCAAAGTGAGACTTGTCTGCTACAAAGAGCCCCGAGAGTCTGTGTGCAACCTGAGCCTAAAAGAGAAAAGCAGATTTGTACAGTTCGTGCTTGAACGGCAGTCTAGGGGAGTAATTCTAAGGTGGGTGTTTCATGATGTGTACAGGTATCTACTGATTTTTATATTCCGATCTATTAAACATCTTCAGACGTCACTTTAATGTAAAAGTTGTTTTTAAAAAGAATTGCTGATCGCATCACAGTTCAGGCTGCTCAAATTGTTTTCTTGTCTAATTATTTTGCCCCAGTGGTGTAGATGAAAACCGCACGTTAGATCAACTTCATCTATAAATCTGTATAGTATATACTGTAACAAGAAGGATAATGAACTGCGTATATGTCTAGCTGACACCACCTGTACCTCCCATATCCACCTGCCCCCTTGAACCCTAACGGTGTCGCCGGCTGTGCAGCGGGGTATTCATTCCTTCCCTTTTCTATGAGTTAAGGGGGAGGATTGTTTATATCGTTGGGAGATTTATAACCTATTGTAAATCTGTTATGGGCCATGACAAGCTACTGATCAACAGAAGTTCTCTATTAACGGACTATAGATGGATCAGAAATATTAAGTTCCACATATGAAAATCCATTAATTGCAGCCATACACTGGGTCTTCGTCACGCAGTGCTTCGATTCCAGCCTGCCACTGCAGAGTGGTGACGGCAGATCCGGGTAAGTGATCTCACCAATCTACTCCCCTTTCACTACTAGATTATGCTGGTGTCTAATACAAGCTTTAGTGCCGGCTGTGGGGAGTGTTTAAGACTCCTCCTTCCACCAAATTGCCAATGCAGGGAAGAAGCTATGGCAACATAATTAAATGTTAGCGCAATATAATAGAGGTAAGAATGTCAGGCCTGTTAGCACAGTCGCTTTATACGTGATGGCCGTCTGTCCTGTCTGTAGATGCCTTAAGAATTTAAAGGGGTTATCTACAATAAGAAAAAAAGTTCACTTTTGTGCCAGAAACAGCGCCAGTCTTGTTCATGGGCTGTGTCTGGTATTGCAGCTTGGCCCCATTCACTTGAAGAGGGATACACTGCAATAATTATTGGTGCGGTTTCGAGGAGGAGGAAGGGGCAGACCTTTTTTTCTTACCCTGGACAACTCAACACCACTCTCCATCAGAAACGAAAGTCTATGTAATGAGCAAAGTATTTTCCAAGTATGTCAGCAGATATCGTTGTGTGATACTGAGCACTTCCAGTTTTCAGAAGTTCTTATTACACTACACAGTCTGATTCTTGCCTGATCTTTGTATAGAGCTGTAAAATCAGCCTGTGTGGTTATCATAACTCGCTTTACTATGCGTTTAGTGGGAGCCGGTTGGTGATTTAAGGGGCTCAGTTTAACCATTGTAATAATTGACACCAGAATAGAACATTCGTTTTTTTTCCTGAAATTTTAGCGACCCTCCCCTCACACACCAATTCTTCTACACTTGGTTTATGAGTAGGGGGGGGTCAATAAGCCTGTCACAGCCTCTCTTTCCATAGTGACCCTACAGGAATGTTCCTGGCAAACATGTGCCGCCACCTCCGCATTGCACCATTTATAAGAGAATGCTATTGAGATATGCGCACCCTCAAGTCGTTGAAGAAGGGGGACCCGGGTGGAGGATCGCCCAATACTCACGGCAAAACTGAAGTTTTTTTCTTTAAATCTAGTTTTCTTTTGTTTTATACAATAAAAGTAATCCTATTTATGGAACTTGGGAACAATGTATGTTGTTATTGTCCTAGAATGTATTTTACCATTTATGTAAGAGTTCCCTACAGGAAGTGCTATTGAACGAGCTTACATTCTATAAAGAAACACTAATAATTCCATCATTACAGATAACTTGTAATGGGGGTGGAGGAGGGATCCCCTGGGCCTTAAGGCTCCAAATTGCTCTCCAGTATCACTCCATAGAACAGCTCTTCTGTTCCACTATATTTTTTTGGGACTTTGAAGAACCAAATATATGTGCCTGTGCTGCCAGATGAAGACGTGTCAGGGTGATGGGAATGTTTTGTATACAACCGTACAGGCCTTAACTTGCAATGATGTGCCTTTTATGGATTTTTAGATGATGACTTTTTCCTGTTCCTTTCCTCTCTATAAGTGCACTATTAATGCTTGTTCCGGGCCAGGAGAAGCCGGTCACTCACACCTTGAGTCATTGAACTATTCCATTCTTTTTATCATGTATGTTCTTCACTTGGAGAAGCTGCATTCCTGTGTGTTTTATTTTGAGTTTATCTTATACAAATTGACTTTATTTACAATATTTACTCTATTAAATATCTTGAGATTTTTGTATAATATGTTGAATAGTCCAATGATGCATTAGTTCCAATGGTGGTTATTATTAGTGTCTATTTACATCATATATGTGATATCTTTCCATTGTCTGATTATATTTTCTATTCTTAAATACTGTTCTTGTAATAGAGTACTATCAACCCTTAATATGGCTCTGCGTGAACTTTATGTATGTAGTTATTGTGCTGCACAACTTTCTTCTCTAGGTAAACACATCGATTTATTTTTTTCTTACTATTTTCAAATACAAAATTCATATGGAGCTCAACAGAAAAGGAATTGTGGGATGCAACATCTGATACTTATTACAGAGGTGACATGGTGCTGTACAGAGGCCCCATATAACAGCAGCGAGGGCCTATAGCTCTGTACTACTTGTTTCTCCCTACAAATTACGTGCACATGGCTCTGCAGTACGCGTGACACATTAGGAGCACTTTTCCTTTGGGAGAGGCTTTCCTTGTTCCTTCTACTGGGATCATTAATGGTTTTCAATAGCAAAAACAGGATTTAGTTAACCCGTTAGTGACCGCCCCATAGTGTTTTTACAGCGACCACTAACCGGCTTTATTCTGATGCAATAGCCTTTTTACGGCGCTGCATCGGAATATATAAACAGCAGGGAGCCATTAAATCTCCCTGCTCTCAGCTGCCAGAGGTAGCTGAGAGCTGGGGACATCCCTGCTCGAATGGATGAGATCGATATTCGTATCGATCTCACCCGTTTAACCCCTCAAATGCGGTGCTCAATAGCGAGTGCCGCATCGGAGTGGTTTTGGAGAGAGGAAGGGAGCTCCCTCTCGTGTCTGTCTCCAATGGCAGCCGGGGGCCTAATAAAGGCCCCCAGGTCTGCCTGTAGTGTATGCCTGCTAGGTCATGCCGGAGGCATGGCCTAGCAGATGCCTGTCCGTTTTACACGGACAGGTATAATACACTGCAATACAGAAGTATTGCAGTGTATTCTAAATGTGATCAGAGGATCGCATAGTGAAGTCCACTTTTTCCCCTTACAAACTGCTTTATTATTAAAGAATAAAGTTAAAAAGTAACACATATTTGGTATCGTAACGACCCCAACTATAAAATTATTACATCATTTAACCCGCACGGTGAACGTTGTAAAAAAACAATGCAAAAATTGCTGTTTTCTTTGAATCCTGCCTTAAAAAAAAAATGTGATAAAAAGTCGCATTTACTGACTCATGCAAACTGCATCAGCGAAAAAATAAAAAAGTTATGGCTCTTCAAATATGGAGACAACAAAAACAAATAAGTTTGAAAAAAGTGTTTTTACTGTGTAAAAGTAGTAAAACATACAAAATTTATATAAATTTGGTATCGTTGCAATTGCAACAACTTGCTGAATAAAGTTATTGTGTTATTTTTACCACGCGTTAAACGGCGTAAATTTAGGGCGCAAAAAAGTGTGGCAAAATTGCAGGTTTTTTTCTATTCCCCCCCCCCCCCAAAAAAAGTTCATAAAAGTTTATCAATAAATTAGATGTACCCCAAAATGGTGCTATTAAAAAATACAACTTGTCCCGCAAAAAACAAGAACTTGCACAGCGATGTCGACGCAAAAATAAAAAAGTTATAGCTCTTGGAATGCGACGATGGAAAAACGTAAAAAATGGCTGTCATTAAGGTCTAAAATAGGCTGGTCTTTAATGGGTTAATAGCGAGAATAAGGGTATGTGCACACACAAAATAAAAAGCATCTCAAAATAACGGAGCTGTTTTCAAGCGAAAACAGCTCCTGATTTTCAGACTTCTTTTAATCAGTCGTGTTTTTCGCGGCGTTTAACGGACATTTTTGGAGCTGTTTTTCTATAGGGTCTATGAAAAACTGCTCCAAAAACGACTGAAGTTACATGCACTTCTTTTCCACGGCCGTTTTTTTACGCAGCCGTTTTGAAAAACGGCCGCGTAAAAAAACGTCTCTTCCGAACAGAACGCCATTTTTCCCATTGAAATCAATGGACCGATGTTTGGAGGCGTTCTGCTTCAGATTTATCAGCCGTTTTTCTGGATATTTACAGCCCGAAAAACGGCTGAAAACACTCTGTGTGAACATACCCTAAATCCAGGCGGCTTTACGACATGATTTTGACGTACCAGAGTGAGATTGTGGATTATTACATGGGATAATAAAGGGGGTTAAATTCAGTTTTGCTATATTTTTTCCTCAAAGCAGTTCTAAATGTTTTTCATTTCACTACAGTGGCAGATTTGGTGGCACCTTATGAACGTGTGTGGGAATTCTGTTGCAAATTACAGCAAAAAAACTAGCATACAGGAACACTTTTCAAAACTCTAGGAAAATGGGCATGACTAAGAAAAGTCATAAAATGTATTCGACACTAAATACTCGATTACTGTATGTGTATGGCTGCCGTGAGTTGGAGTAAAGAGAAGTGTGTCTTACATGCCCAGTGAATTGTTTGAACTTTATCATATCACGTGCACTATTTTGATAAATTTGGAATTGGTGCCATTTTCTACATTATGTAAAAAAATTTGAAAAATCTCTTCTATATTTATTTGTAAGAATGCTTTTTCTTCAGGATCGCAAAGGTCATTACAAATCAGGTCAGACTTTCTAGATTTTTATAGTTTCACTCACACTTTCTCATAGACACACCTATAGTCTCACTCCCTTAGATTACAGCATACTTCGCGTGCCCTGGTGACAATGCATAAACTGCCAGCTGCTGACGTAATGCCCACAAAGGACTGGACACCAGCAGGGAGAGACAGCTATAAACATGGCACAATAGATAGTAGAATATGAAGTTATTAAATTACGCATGTTAGATATTTTGGCTTCTTTACATGGACATGATAGCTACAGTGCATTTGTTGTTGGCTATATCAATAACGTGCAAATTTTTGGATTCTTCTCAGAAATCATGAAGTCATGGAAAAAATAGCACTATGGAGGGAAAGTTTAACGAACTATAGTAATCTGTAACCATTCCACTGACCATTTGTAAATGGATAGTTTCATCTAAAGGCATGGTTATGGTCACTGTATTATATAGGGTGATTAAAAAAAGATGGTGCAAAATTATAGCCTCAGTATTCATAACTGAGAGAGCCTGACTCATTTATTAACATGAAAATACACACTATCCAAATTTTATCTATACACTAGAAATGTTCAAAGTGATTGGTGACACGGCAGATCTCTAGGCGGAAGTCCAGAAGTGTGCCAACATATACTCGGATATGGACTCCACTGTTTCAGTGATGCATGGTCTCCGGTTGTTCAGATCTTGTAGCTGAGTGTGCAGATAGGGACTCCTCGATGTAGACCCACAGAAAGAAGTCGTAGGGTGCTAGATCTGGCGATCATGGAGGCCAGCGCAACATTGGTGAATCGTTGTTTCCGGCGCGGCCGATCCAATGTTCCGGTAGCGTTTCATTCAGGTATCGGCGAGCATCCAAATGGAAATTTGGTGGTGCACCAACCTGGTGATAGACTACGTTTGGCAGATCTTCCTCTATCTGTGGCATAAGCTATGCCTCTTTTTTTTTTTTCTTTTTCTCAACTATATTTATTGAAAGGGTTTTTTTCAGTTGCAATAAAAAAAATAAAAATAAGGAGAAGCAAACAATGTGTTACAATAATAACCATGAATATGGGAAGTAGAAAATCACATCCGTATAGTATTTCTAGTATGACATCGAAGCAAGTTAAGCATATCTACGGCATATAAAGAGTAAAAACATACCAGATAGAAAGTATCAGTTCACTAGCTTTTGTGATGAACAGTATGCCAAAAACTTATAAGACATATGTAATGGGACAAAGAGTACAAAAGGGATAGAAAACTGGAAATTTCAGGGCTTCCTGACCATTCGTTTGTCAGAATAAGGATGGGGCAAGTCACTATCTACAAACGACCTGTAATAGAGAACACATCCCATGGATGCCAAACTTTCGAGAAATCCTTTAGGCGATCAAAAATTACAGCAGTAAGGTATTCTAGACATCTAATATCTTTAATCCTGGAGTATAAATCCGTGAGCATGGGAGGGGTGGGTTGCTTTCAGCAGTGAGCTATGAGACATCTGTCTGCTGTCAAAATGTGCAAGAGAAGTGCTAAGGATAGCTCTCCAATTGGGATGGGCAGGACATTCAACCAGTACGATAAAGGAACCAAGGGATATCCAACTAAACTGTACTGAATACGAGCTGTTTAACTTCATCCCAGAAGGATTCTATTCTTGGACATTCCCAAAAATATGAAATAAAGACCCTCTAGCACCTTAACATCCCAGCAAGTAGCAGGGATCGTTGGATTCAGGTGTATGGTACCAGTGCATCAACACTTCATATTGATTCTCTCTATAAATCGTACATACCAAAGTTTTAGCAGATAGTTTGCCATGTAATAGCTGAAATTGGTCTCCCTAAATACCCCTCCCACTGCTGCATGTAAGGGCAGATTTACACGAGCGTGTGCGTTTTGCGCGCGCAAAATGTACTTGACAGCTCCGTGTGTCATGATCATATGGTGCGCGGCTGCGTGCTTTTCGCACAGCCGGCATCATTATGACACTGTATGTTTGTAAACAGAAAAGCACGTGGTGCTTTTCTGTTTCCATTCATAGTGTTACTGCTGTTTCGTGAATCACGTGCGTCCCATGGAAGTGCTTCCGTGTGGTGCGTGTGATTTTCAAGCACCCATTGACTTCGATGGGTGCGTGATGCGCGAAAAACGCCGAAATAGAGGACCTGTCGTGAGTTTTACGCAGCAGACTTACGCTGCGCAAAAATCACTGACAGTCTGCACTGCCCCATAGACTAGCATAGGTCCGTGCGACGAGCATGAAAAGCACGTGTGTTGCACTGACGTATTACACGTTCGTGTAAATCCGTCCTAAGAGTGTCTGGGTAATTGGTCAGGTGCTGGATTAAGCAAAATGTTATAGATAGCAGAAATAAGGCCCTTAGCTGAGATGCCCAGCCTACATAATCATTCAAACCAAGTATGGATGGACACTGGATGACCACTGGAGACAGAGTTGACGTAGTGCATTATCAGTATGTAGTGGAATTTACTCTGTATGGGCAGGGAAAATTTGTCTTGTAGCCAGTCAAAGGGATGTATTTTCCTGGTGGTGTGATCAACTATGTCCACAAAGTTAAACAAACCTTTGTTGAACCAAGATCTGGACAGTTGCGCCGTCTGGCCATCAGGAAAGTGTGGATGAAACAGGAAAGATGTTGAGGGGGAGTTTGTAGAACAGTGGGGTAATCGCCTAAAGAATATTTCCCACACGTCACGGGTGTGCATCATGGGACCTAGTAGGAAATTATTGGGAAGGGAGTATGGATTGTTCCATAGTAAAGAATTTGGGTGTGCAGGAGCCAACCATAGTCTTTCAATTTCCATCCATTTAGTGTAAGCTGCTAGTGTGGACCATTCTGGGATATGTGAGGCCCAATAGTAATAGAGGATATTTGGGACTGCGTGGCCCCCCAATTCTCTGTCAGCTAGCATGACCAACTTTGCAATTCGGTGTCTTTTTCGTGCTCATATATATCGCAGTAAAGCCTGAATTGCTTTTAAATCACCCATGGGTACAGGAATAGGAAGCGTTTCAAACAGAGTAGCTTCGGAAGTAGTCATTTGGACCGCAGAAATACGACCAAAGACAGGTAGCTTCAGCTATTTATCCAAAAAGTTGTGTATATTCCTGTTCATAGGGGGAAAATTGTGGGCATAGAGAGAATGATATGCAGGTTTCAGCCGGACCCCCAGATATTTGAGGGAGTCATACCGCCACTGGAATAGGTTACATAGCGAGAGTGCCTCAGTTTTATTGATAATCACCTCGTAGGCAGAAATCTTTATCTCGTCCCCCCCTTGTCGGAACAGGACAAATCCCACCTGATCTTTGGCTGCCGTCCCTAATCCACAATCGTTAAAGACGCGAGGCTAGAATTTTAGTGAATATTTTAAGATCAGCATTCAGTAGTGCAATGGGCCTGTAATTTTTACAATCTGTCTGATCCCTTCCTGGTTTAGGTATTAAAGTAATGAAAGAATGCAACATAGTAGATGGGATGGGGTCCCCAGACATAAAGGAGTTAAAAAGACGCAGAAGTCGAGGTAGAAGTTCGAGGCTATATATTTTGTAGTAGAGATAAGTCAGTCCATCAGGGCCTGGAGATTTTCCATTTGGTAGGTCTTTAATAGCACAATTTCCTCTATGGTGATGTGTTGATTAAAGAGGCTCTGTCACCAGATTATAAAATCCCTATCTCCTATTGAATGTGATCGGCGCTGCAATGTAGATAACAGTAAAGTTTGTTTTTTTTTTAAAAACGATCATTTTTGCCCAAGTTATGAGCAATTTTAGATTTATGCAAATGAGCTTTTCAATAGACAACTGGGCGTGTTTTCTCGTTTTACCAACTGGGCGTTGTGAAAAGAAGTGTATGACGCTGACCAATCAGCGCCATACACTTCTCATCGTTCCCACCCAGCTTCTTTCACTGCACAGACACACAGCGTGACGTCACCGACAGGTCCTTCACTATCGCGTCGGACGAGAGAAGATACACCGGCTCCAGGTGTCCGAGAGGGTAATATGCTCGTCTCTAGGGAGTTCACTATGCTTACCTGCACACGGTGATGCTGCTGCAGATTCAACTGTACCCTCTCGGACGCCTGGAGCCGATGTGTCTTCTCTCGTCCGACGCGATGGTGAAGGACTTGTGGGAGGAAGTGACGTCACAGTGGGATCTCGCGAGAACACGCTGTGTGTCTGTGCAGTGAAAGCTGGGTGGGAACGATGAGAAGTGTATGATGCTGATTGGTCAGCGTCATCCACTTCTATTCACAACGCCCAGTTGGTAAAACGAGTAAACACGCCCAGTTGGTAAAAAACAATACACGCCCAGTTTGTAAAACGAGAAAACACGCCCAGTTGTCTATTGAAAAGCTCATTTGCATAAATCTAAAATTGCTCATAACTTGGGCAAAAATGATAGTTTTAAAAAAAAAAAAAAACTTTACTGTTATCTACATTGCAGCGCCGAGCACATTCAATAGGAGATAGGGATTTTATAATCTGGTGACAGAGCCTCCTTGAGGGAGGCGATTTCTGTAGAGGAGAGAGAGGGAAGATGACAAGACTCAAACAAAAAGAGCGGAAGCGATGTTCCCTCTCACCCGTATTACTGGGTAGACAGTCTGGCAAGAAGTACAGCTTGGAATAATAATCATGGAAAATGCCAGCAATGGCATCTGGATCATATGTCACACGTCCATCGCTTCCCTTAAGGACACATGGCATAGATTGCTCAGTCTGGTCTCATAACTTTGGCTAGAAGGGTGTGGGGTTTGTTACCTCTTGGGGTATTACCAAAGAAGTAATCAATATGCGTATGGGTTCCATGCACCGGTGAAAAAAAGAAGTAAGACTTGTCAGTGGGGTTAATACGCCATAGGTCATATAAAGAGTATTTTCCTATGAGTTTACGGAAGTCTGAAGAGAATCGGCTTTGAGTGAGATGTAGGACCTACCAGTTAGGGATAGGCAGTCCACTAAGTCGAAGAAGATCACATTAAAGTCACCTCCCAGGTGAAGGGTTGCAGGGGGCAATTTAGTCCGTTTAGTAAGCGCCCTTTAAATAAAGCAGGCCTGGGAGCTGTTAGGGACATACAGTAAAGTCCAGAATTATTTGGACAGTGGCATTTTAGCTGTTTACCAAAACTTATTGAATATACCGTTTTATTATCAATATGAGCTTAAAGTGCAGACACTCGGCTTTAATTTGAGGGTATTCACATCCTAATTTGAGGAAGGGTTTAGGAATTACAGCTCTTTAATATGTCGCTGCCTCTTTTACAAGGGACCAAAGATACTTGGACAATTATCTCAAAAGCTATTTAATGGGCTATTCCTTCGTTAATCCATCAACAGTTAAGCAGGTAAAAGGTCTAGAGTTGATTCCAGGTGTGGCATTGCATTTGGAAGCTGTTGCTGTGAACCCACAACATGAGGTCAAAGGAGCTCTCAATGTAAGTGAAACAGACCATCGTTGGGCTGAAAAAATGAAGAAATCCTTAAGAGAGATAGCACAAATGTTAGGAGTGGCCAAATCAACAGTTTGGTACATTCTTGAAAAAAAAGAGTGCATTGGTGATCTTGTGAACTCCAAAGGCCTGGATGTCCACGGAAGACAACAGTGGTAGATGATCGCAGAATCCTTTCCATGGTGAAGCAAAACCCCTTCACAACATCTACCCAAGTGAAGAACACTCTCCTGGAAGTAGGTGTATCAGTATCTAAGTCTACCATAAAGAGAAGACTTCATGAGAGCAAATACAGAGGGTTCACCACAAGGGGCAAACCATTAATCAGCCTCAAAAATAGAAAGGCCAGATTAGACTTTGCCAAACAACATCTAAAGATGCCAGCCCAGTTCTGGAACATCATTGTTTGGACAGATGAAACTAAGATCAATCTGTACCAGAATGATGGGAGGAAGAAAGAATGGAGAAGGCTTGGAACGGCTCATGATCCAAAGCACACCACATCCTTTGTAAAATGTGGTGGTGCTGTATCTAATCCTATCATGTGTGATACTGTCTGCTGAGTCACTGTATCTAATCCTATCACGTGTGATACTGTCTGCTGGGCCCTATATCTAATCCTATCATGTGTGATACTGTCTGCTGAGTCACTGTATCTAATCCTATCATGTGTGATACTGTCTGCTGAGCCTTATATCTAATCCTATCATGTGTGATACTGTCTGCTGAGACACTGTATCTAATTCTATCCATAGTTTATAGGGTCATAGTGCTATAGATATGCTATGCTGTCTCCTATGCGCGCACACACACACACACACACACACACACACACACACGCACTTTCTTGGGGGGTATATGTATTGGGGCTATTTCCCCCGACATTTTAAGTCCTTAGTGACGCCCCTCGCTGCTAGTGCTGCATTGTTTGGTCACTTAGGAGACCCATGGATGCAGCTGAAAGCTGCGGACCGTTGGCCATGAGAAGTTTGCGGGGGGAAGCCAATAAGAACTTTTGCATCGGGGGCACATGAGCCTTTAGCTATGCTCCTGATCAGTGGTAATTTGCTGCCACAGATAAATATAGTAGTTAGGTGTAGCTAGTAGGTAGGGAGTTAGGGTAGCGTACGCTAGCTTTAGAAACGTTAATTTAGTTTTAGAGATAGATAGATATATATAGTAATTTTTGCCTACAGTTTTAGTATAAATTTACTGTAGCACATTAGTTAGGCCCCATGCACACGACCGTAAAAAACGTTAGTTTTTGCAGACCGCAATTGCGGTCAGCAAAAACGGACCCATTCACTTCCATTGAACGCGGACACCTTTTCGTATCGCTACGGATGGGTGTCCGTACCGTAGAAATGTTCCGAAAATTATGGAACATGTACTTTTTTTGCATTTTGCGGCCTGTGCTCCCATACTTTGTGTGGTAGCACGGCCCGAAAATACGGGTGGCAGTCGGCGGCCGGCCGTGCCCGCAATCGCGGGCGTGTACATGGAGCCTTAGACTACAGTTTTTTTTTAGTAATACATAGTGTCAGTTACTGACGGACGTTGAGGTTTTTGTTAACTGATGCTCATACGGTTAGGGCCCATTCACACGAACGTGAATAATGTAGGTGTGCTGTGCATGGAAATCACGCGCAGCACACGGACCCATTGATTTCAATGGGGCCGTTCACACATGCGTGAATTTTCACGCAGCGAGAGTCCGCTGCGTGAAACTAACTGCATGTCTTATATTGGTGCGTTTTCACGCACCTACGCACCCATTGAAGTCAATGGGTGTGTGAAAACCACGCACCACACACGGATGCACACGCGGTTCGTGATTTGCACATCAATTCAGTTGAAAATAATAATTAAAAAAAAAAGATGTGCTTTGAGAGTGTGTGAATAATGCATGCCACTCGCAAAGCACACTGATGCATAACGCAACACACACACGGACAACGAGTGTGAATCTGGTCCGTTATGTATCAGTGTTCTTTTCAAGGGACATGCGTTATTCACGCACTCTCAAAGCACATAGGTTTTTTTTCGTTATTATTTTCAATTGAATTGATGCGCAAATCACGCACAGCACATGGATGCGCACCCATTGACTTCATAGGGCGATAGGTGCGTGAAAAATGCACCAATATAGGACATGCAGTGAGTTTTATGCAACGGACACATGCTGCGTGAAAACTCCTGCATGTGTAAATGGCCCCATTGAAATCAATGGGTCCGTGTGCTGCGCGTGATTTTCACGCACCGCACACATACGAGTTTTACGCTCGTCTGAATGAGCTCTTAGGGTATGTGCACACACAAAATCAAAAACGTCTGAAAATACGGAGCTGTTTTCAAGGGAAAACAGCTCCTGATTTTCAGCCGTTTTTTTAGCAACTCGCGTCACGGCCGTTTTTGGAGCTGTTTTTTTTATAGAGTCAATGAAAAACGGCTCCAAAAACGGCTCCAAAAACGGCTCAAGAAGTGACATACACTTCTTTTTCACGGCTGTTTTTTTATGCGACCTTTTTTTAAAATGGCTGTTTAAAAAACCGCCCCGTCGGTACAGAACGCAGTATTTCCCATTGAAATCAATGGGCAGATGTTTGGAGGCGTTCTGGTTCCGATTCAATAAGCCATGTGAACATACCCTTAGACTACAGGTTTTTTTAGTAATAGATAGTGTCAGTTACTGACGGACGTTCAGTTTCTTTTGAACTGACGTTCCTACAGTAAATTTTTAGAGCCTAGTTTTACTGTAGCACATTAGTTAGACTACAGGTTTTTTTTTAATAATAGATCGCGTCAGTTACTGACGGACGTTCAGTTTCTTTTTAACTGACGTCCGTACAGTAAATTTTTAGAGCCTAGTTTTACTGTAGCACATTAGATAGACTACAGGGTTTTTTTTTTGTAAAAGATAGCATCAGTTACTGACGTTCAGTTGTTTTCGAACTGACGTTCGTACAGTAAATTTTACACAACGTAGAGTTACTGGTTTAGTCAAATTTTTTTACTGTTTCAGTTTAATTTTATTCTAATTCAGTCTTGCTTTTTATTCTAATTCAGTCTTGCTTTTTATTCCTTTTTTAAAAAAAATTATTTTCTTATAATTTCCGTTCACAATACACGTGTTAAAATACTACACACACACACACACACACACACACACACACACACACACACACACACACACACACACACACACACACACACATCCTGTGTAAAAATAAAAGTTAATTACATGTGTTTAAACACATATAGAAATACCTCTTAGGGGTTCTTGGCTTCTAATTATGCCCTAATGTACACCACCAATATGATTTAGATATAAAGAGAAAAGGGGGAAAAGGGAATTGTAGGGAAAAAAAGGGCAAGAAGCATTAGGATCAAAGGATCTCTAGATAAAAAAGAGATGTTGCACCAGCTTAGAACGGTATGTTGTACCTAACAGGGATAGGGTGAACGGTCCTACATTAAGAACACTATTATATTTTCAAATCCCATTTGGCGTGTGACACCAAATTGATAGAAAAGTGGGAATAGAGAGGGAAGGTACATGGATCAAGTTGCTGCAGTAAGGTGCTAATAGTGGCAGAACCGGATTGTAACGTTTGTCTCCCTGGAGCACAACACCACATTGGTTAATGGATTGCTCCAGAATCAAGCTACAATCCGATTTGTTCCTCAAACCTGCACTTGATAATATATGGTGTGAATTTATCAAATATCTCCTTGGGCAATTGCCCACATAGCCCAGTATTCTTGCTCTTATGAGTGAGCAATGAGTCTATTATTTTGAGTTACCAGTAATGAATACATTTAAATACCTCTGTACTTTATGTATTTATTTTATATTTTATTAGTAACGATAGCAGTATTTATTATAACGATGGTAACATAGACCACTATATGGTGAAAACAGCCTGGGGAACACCACTCTTCCTATAATTTTTGCGGAGAGTGCACCACCCAATATCAGATTGGGTTTAATAGATCGTAGTCATTACTGTCTCAAAAGACTTCACTTGAAACTACAGGATTGATACTTTATTTTTGTGTTCCTTTATTTTGAAACAAAGTGTCTCTCATGAAAATGGCACTCGCTACTCTAATGTAGCCACTGAGAGCATCAAAGTATCTCTATGCTGTGTGTGGTGTTATAACATTCACACACTCAGTAGCGCGAGCGTTCCGAACTCCCGGCTCACTGTGCACTGTGTGCCGAGAGTACAGAGCTCCGTCCTCGTTCCGATGCCCGGCTGTGATCTATGACATCTGATACACACACCGCGAATCAGATGGTGAGTGAAAGCAGTAAGTAGTCCCCGCCACCGCAATCTCAGTTAACGGTCACACCGGCTATGATCATAATGGTGCCCAGTGGAAATTTCTCACTCACAGGTAATAGCATTAAACTATGGATCTCCAAGCCTTTCCCTCAATTGTGCTAACCCTGAACTAGAGCCGTATTCGTCCCGACGCGCGTTTCACTGAGTCAGTCAGCTTCTTCTAGGGGCGTGGGCGCTCAATTTTTGGCATCTTTTATGAGCTGAATTGAGATTGACAGCTCCTGCATGCATTTAAATTTAGAAAAATGCTAATTTTTTTAATTTTACACCAAATTTTGGTGTTTTTCCAGAATAAAATACTGAATGTATCGACCAAATTCTAGCACTATTTTAAAGTATAATGCGTCACGAGAAAACAATCTCAGAATCGCTTGGATAGGTAAAAGCATTCCATGTAGGTAATAGTATTTTATTACCACATAAAGTGACACGTCAGATTTGAAAAATGGGGCTGCGCCCTAAATGTGCCAACAAGTTAATGTCCTTAAGGGGTTAACAGGCCCAGGTAGGAGTGGCCAGTGACAGTATCCTCAGCAAAAAAGAAGGGACCGTAGACTTTACGCCTGCTCATTGCATAGAACACGTTTCCCTCATGTGCTCAATAAGGGCACATAGTTTTTCTGAGCCCCAAATTCTAACGTTGTGGCGATTGACCTTCACACTGAGGTGAAAGGTAGCCTCATCGCTGAACACCATACTGTCAGCAAATTCCTCCTCATCCAATCGGCTCTGCAAGTCAATGCAAAAGTCACGGTGTTTCGGTTTGTCATTTGGTTTCAACTCCTGAAGAAGATGTAACCTGTATGGCTTACAAAGCAGACATTTTCGTAAGATACCCCATACCGTGGTTTGTGGCACCTGTAGTTCCACACTAGTCAGCCTCGTCGACTTTCTAGGACTATGCTCTTCCGAAATCTTTGGGTGGCCCGGACTTTTCCCATGACATAAACACCCAGTGGTTTTGAATTGCTTCACCCAACGCAAAATGCAGTTTCTATGCGGAGCACATTTATTAAATTGAAGTTACTTATTTTTATTATATTTTTTGTGTATTTTTTTTCTTCTACAAGGTGGGAAGTATTAAAAATTCAATAATAATTTGACATGTTTTCCTATGTTGGCCACCAGAAGGAGCACTTACTAGAGTTACAGCAAGGTGAATCGGGCAAAGCAACCTGACTCACAGCTGCTGTAAATGTGGCAGCTGGGCGCAGCTATAGGACACAACAAAAGGCTAAGAATGATGACAGTCAAGAGGGAAGACTTGGTGAAAGACTTTTCAGTTGACAGGTTCACACGACGTGTATTGTATGACACGTTTTTTTGGCGCACTTTACATACCGAACGTGTCAAAAAACGCTTGATTAAGCATCCCATTTACATCAATGGAAAAGCGTGTCATTAGTACGTACAACACACTTTTTTACGTGTTTTTAAAAACCCGTTGTGAAAAAAAGAAGTCGAGTCAATTCTATGGCACGTAAAATGAGCAAAATGTTTCCATAGTCAATATGATTCCTAATTATGCACCAAAAAACGCGCACAAAATGCATAAAAAAACACGCTAAAAATGTGTCTAAACGCTTGATTAAGCTTACCACTTACATCAATAGGAAAGCGAGCCGTTAGTACAAACGCGCTTTTTTCGCAAGCTTTAAAAAACCGCATTGCGTAAAAAAGGAAAAATGTTCCCAAAGTCAATGGGAGTCCTTATTACACGCCACAAAATGCGCAAAACGCCTGTATTTTAAAAAGGGCTTCACAAGAAACTCTAGTGTATTTGACACGTTTACACATCTTTTTTTTCAGCGCCGTGTGAACATGCCATAAGGGAATTATTTTCCATTGATGTCTAGTTTCTATTGCGGCGCAGGGGAGAAGACAGAAGACTGCTGTAGGTGAGTAAAAGATTTTTTTATTTTTAATACTGCTAACTTTATTTTTTTTGTTTTGCAGGTTCCATTGGACCTATTGGACTACATCATAGATTTGTTGTGCTATGTCGTAGATTCGGTGGACTACTTCGATGATCTACGGTTTTTTTTCAAATAAATTGGCGAAACAGGGTTGTGTGGGGAGTTCTTATTTCGATGAAAAAAAATTATCTTATGCCTCTGTTTTTTTAATACTTTATTAGCGCCTTAGTAATAGCAGTTGTCTGTTTGACAGCATCCACTACTAAGGCGGAGCTTAGTGTTAGCCAGTAAAAAGGCTATCACTAACCCCCCCCATCATTACCCGCTACACACCGCCACTACCCACAGCTCTTCCCAGTATCCTTGGTGGCGGTGGGTACCGGGGTTATAATGGGGGGATATTGTTTATTAAAATAAAAACTCCCCCAAACAACCCTCGTTAACCATTTTATTAAAAAAAAAAAAAAAAAATCGTAGATCATCGAAGAAGTCCACCGAATCTACAACGTAGTCCAACGAATCTACGAGGTAGTCCAATAGGTCCAGCGGAACTTGCAAAACAAATATAATAAAGTTATTTACATAGTTACATAGTACGGTTGAAAAAAGACACATGTCCATCAAGTTCAACCAAGGACGGGAAAAGGGAAGTAAAAAATTTCTACACATAGGAGCGAATACTTTTTTGTTCTAGGAAATTATTTAAGCCTTTTTTAAAGCCATCTACTGTCCCTGCTGTGACCAGCTCCTGCGGTAGGCTATTCCATAGATTCACGGTTCTCACAGTAAAGAAGGCTTGTCGCCCCTGCAGGTTGAACATTTATTTTTCCAGACGGAGGGAGTGCCCCCTTGTTTTATATGGAACAGGATTTCTGCATATTTTTTGTATGTGCCATTAATATATTTATATAAGTTAATCATGTCCCCCCTTAGTTGTCTCTTTTCAAGGCTAAATAGGTTTAGTTCTTTTAATCTTTCCTCATAACTTAGATTCTCCATGCCCCTTATTAGCTTCGTTGCTCTTCTTTGTATTTTTTCCAACTCCAGCGTATCCTTTCTATGAACTGGAGCTGAGAACTGAACTGCATATTCTAGATGAGGGCTCACTAATGCTATGTAAAGTGATAATATTATATCCCTGTCCCATGAGTCCATGCCTCTGTTAATACACGACAATACACTGCGTTCCAAATTATTATGCAAATGTTATTTTTCGCTGATTTTCCTAAATAGTCGATGCAAATGACAGTCAGTATAATCTTCAAGCCATCAACCGTTGGAGTATAATGCGAATTTTATTGAACAAATCTCCTAATGATAACAGGGGTTTTTTTTAGAAGTAAAAAACTCAAAATGCATTGTTTCAAATTATTATGCACAACAGAGATCAAAACATTTTAAAGGTTGTAAAGAGAACTAAAATGGTAATTTGTTGAATTTGCAGCATCAGGAGGTCATATTTACAGAAATAAAAAGCTCTTTCAATAAAAAAAACTTAACAGGCCAAGTTACATGTTAACATAGGACCCCTTCTTTGATATCACCTTCACAATTCTTGCATCCATTGAATTTGTGAGTATTTGGACAGTTTCTGCTTGAATATCTTTGCAGGATGTCAGAATAGCCTCCCAGAGCTTCTGTTTTGATGTGAACTGCCTCCCACCCTCATAGATATTTTGCTTGAGGATGCTCCAAAGGTTCTCAATAGGGTTGTGGTCAGGGGAACATGGGGGCCACACCATGAGTTTCTCTCCTTTTATGCCCATAGCAGCCAATGACATAGGTATTCTTTGCAGCATGAGATGGTGCATTGTCATGCATGAAGATAATTTTGCTACGGAAGGCACGGTTCTTCTTTTTGTACCACGGAAGAAAGTGGTCAGTCATAAACTCTACGTACTTTGCAGAGGTCATTTTCACACTGTCAGGGACCCTAAAGGGGCCTACCAGCTCTCCCCCCATGATTCCAGCCCAAAACATGACTCCGCCACCTCCTTGCTGATGTCGCAGCCTTGTTGGGACATGGTGGCCATTCACCAACCATCCACTACTCCATCTATCTGGACCATCCAGGGTTGCACGACACTCATCAGTAAACAATACGGTTTGAAAATTAGTGTTCATGTGTTTCTGAGCCCACTGCAACCGTTTCTGCTTGTGAGCATTGTTTAGGGGTGGCCGAATAACAGCTTTATGCACACTTGCAAACCTCTGGAGGATCCTACACCTTGAGGTTCGCGGGAGTCCAGAGGCATCAGCGGCTTCAAATACCTGTTTGCTGCTTTGCAATGGCATTTTAGCAGCTGCTCTCCTAATCCTATTAATTTGTCTGGCAGAAACCTTCCTCATTATGCCTTTATCTAAACAAACTCGTCTGTGCTCTGAATCAGCCACATATCTTTTCACAGTACGATGATCACGCCTAAATTTTCCGAAAATATCCAATGTTTTCATACCTTGTCCAAGGTATTGCACTATTTCACGCTTTTCGGCAGCAGAGAGATCCTTTTTCTTTCCCATATTGCTTGAAACCTGTGGCCTGCTTAATAATGTGGAACATCCTTCTTAAGTAGTTTTCCTTTGATTGGGCACACCTGGCAAACTAATTATCACAGGTGTCTGAGATTGATTACAATGAACCAAAGAGCCCTAAGACACAATACCATCCATGGGTTTAATTGAAAAACTAATAATGAAATGTTTATGACACTTAAATCCAATGTGCATAATAATTTGGAACACAGTGTATCTTGCTGGCCCTTGAAGCAGCTGATTGACATTGCATGCTGTTATTTAATTTCTGATTTACAAGTACACCCAGATCCTTCTCAACAAGTGACTCCCCCTGTGTAGCTCCCCCTAGGACATAGGATGCATGCAGGTTGTTCGTACCCAGATGCATAACTTTACATTTATCTACATTAAACCTCATTTGCCAAGTGGACGCCGAAAACACTTAGGGCGGCTTGACACGAGCGTGTGCGTTTTGCGCGTGCAAAAAACGCGGAGTTTTCCGTGCGCAAAAGGTACTTAACAGCTCAGTGTGTCATCACCATATGATGCGTGGCTGCGTGCTTTTTGCGCAGCCGCCATCATTAAGACACTCTGTTTGTATGTTTGTAAACAGAAAAGCACGTGGTGCTTTTCTGTTTTCATTCAGGGTATGTGCACACGATAGCAGGCATTTACGTGTGAAAAGACAGACTGTTTTCAAGAGAAAACAGCTGCCTCGTTTCAGACGTAAATGCTCCTTCTCGTATTATGCGAGGCGTCTGTGACGCTCGTAAATCTTGAGCTGCTCTTCATTGAGTTCAATGAAGAACGGCTCAAATTACGTTGCAAAGAAGTGTCCTGCACTTCTTTGCCGAGGCAGTCAATTTACGCGTCGTCGTTTGATAGCTGTCAAACGACGACGCGTATATTACAGGTCGTCTGCACAGTACGTCGGCAAACCCATTCAAAAGAAGAGGCCGTACTGAAAGAAGAAAAAAGGAATAAGGGAAGGCCTCCATGACTAAAATAGATGGGAGGGACACAGAGTTGGCTGGCCTATGAGAGGAAAAGGGGGGGGACAGCAGGAGGGCTTGGGTGAGAAGGGGTGGGGATTGAAGGGGATGTACCTGTTTCCTGTTTGTGCTCTCCCTCTCTTCGCCAGGACACAGAAGCAGGAACATGTTTGTCACCCCTGCTGCGTCTGATGAGGAGGCTATGGAGCTGTTGCGGGCCGCGGCAGCCTCTCAGGGTCCTGGATGGCTCGGAGCACGAGTGGCGACGCTGCTGCAGGGACAATCGGGCGCTCCGGTCCTGGAGCGAGCAGAGTCGGCTGGAGCAAGCGGGGAGCGCTCCGTCATGCCGGTGGTCGCGGGGCTGCTAGAGCAGGCTGAGGTACAGGACCGGCGTACCAGGGGGTCGGGCAGGAGAAGAGGAGAGCCCGTTTCCCCCATGACTCAGGCCAGGGCTGGCACTCCCGGCGTGACGCGCAGCACGAGGCGCTCGCGCCCGCCCGCAAGGCTGAGTCCTGAAGACATCCCGCGGGCGCGGCGGCGCAAGAGGAGCCCATCAGTGGACCCTGCAGGCCAGACCCCAGGGCGGCCTGCCGCTGCTCTTTCGTCTGGTCCTGGGAGGAATCCCAAAACGCGGCAGCGCCCGGCGGCAGCGGCGAGGAGGACGCGGCCTTCACTTCCGGTCACATCCTCTCCTTCTTCAGCACGTGGCGGAAGGGCAACGGCGACCCTGCATGGCGATGTGCCAGCCAGAGGGTTGGCTCATGGTGTCGTCGAGGTGGAAATGACCAGAGGTCGCAGGATGAGGTCGGTGGTTGGAGTGCCAGGGACGGAACAGCTTGGAGCTGGTTCAGCGGGACGGATGAGGCATGAACTGGAGCTCGGCCAATTGGATGATGCGATGTCACCCCCCCTTTTCTCAGACGAAAATCGGAATTCCCCGTGCACACATTGCCAATGCGGACAGCACCAGAGGGAGTCCGGAGCATTGGAGGACGGTGAGCGGCGGGCCTCTCCACGTGGACATGGGGGTCCGGCTGACGGGTTCACAGCCCCTGGGCAGCCTGGTGAGTTGACACCTACGTTACCATTTCCAGCTTTATTGATGTCGGGTATCGGTGTAGAGGGTGTCGCGGCGGGGGGCGTCGCGGCGGAGTCGGGGGTCTCGTCGCTACAGGCGGGTGCGGGGGATAGTTTGGCGGAGTTAGTGGGATGTTTAAAAGTGTTAGTGGGGCGGCTAGGTGGTTTCCCTTCCCAAGAACCGTCAGGTGTGGCGCCGGTCGCGGTGTGGGGGGGCAGTGTTGGAAGCGCTCCGGTTCGTCAAAACGGTGGGGGGTTGAATGCCGGGGCAGCGGTGGCAGTGGCGGCGGCGGTTCAAACAGACTCGCCAAAGGAGGTTGATAGGGTGCGTCTTGATGATCGTGCGCGCGGGGAGGTTTATGTTTGTTATGAGGGCCCGTTAGGGGCGCATTTAAAGCAGGAGGTAAAGGAAAGGATTTGGAAAGACGAGTATGTGGAGATTTTTTCCTTGCTTCCGCTGGAGAAGTTTAATTTAGATAAGGTGAAGCGGGATGAAACAAAAAAGGATGAGGAGGAAAAGAGACGGTACAGGTTGATTCCAAAAACGTTCGTCAATTGGATGCAGGCTTTTGCAATTTTGGCGAGTGTTATTGGGGAAAAGGCGCCAGATAATTGTTCCGGCTTGTTTTGTTATTTGGATGCGGTGGGGGAGGCGCATCGGGTTTATGGGGGCCAGGCCTGGCTTCGTTACGATGAGCAGTTTCGGCAGAGGAAAGCGGTGCGGCCGAATATACAGTGGGACCATAAGGACATAGCCTTATGGTTGAAAGTGACGGCACTTTATAAGCAGGGGCAGTCCTTTCCCGGGAGCGGGAATGCAGCAGGAACTTCCGGCGGGGGTAGTCAGGCCTCAGGTTCAAAATTTGGGACGTGTTGGCAGTTCAATGAGGGGCAGTGCAAATTTGGAGCGACGTGTAAATTCAAGCATGCGTGTTCACATTGCAGCGGGCAGTCACATGGAGCGTCTAAATGTTTTAAGAAGGGTAAACGACAAGGGGGAGCCAGCGGTGCATCTGGTTATGGGGGAGACTCCGGTGAAGCTCATAAAGATGGCCCCCTTTCTAAGTAGGTACCCCAATAAGGAGGGGGCGCGGTTGATTAGTTTAGGTTTTGGTTACGGTTTCGTTATTCCGCCCCCTTTGCATGAGGTCCCTTTCACGCAGCGCAACCTTAAGTCGGCATATCAGCATGCGGGGGTAGTCTCGGAAAAAATCCGGAAGGAGATTGATCTGGGCAGAATGGCGGGCCCTTTTAGCACGGTCCCAGTTCCAGGTTTGGTGGTGTCACCGTTAGGGGTGGTTCCAAAACGAGAAGGTAACAAATTCCGGCTTATTCAGCATTTGTCCTTCCCGAAGGGGGCGTCGGTTAACGATGGCATTGACCAGGATCTCTGTTCTGTGGTCTACACGTCGTTTGATGCGGCGGTAGCGTTGGTACGTGGTTACGGAAGAGGGGCTCTGATGGCTAAAACTGATATTCAAGCGGCGTTTCGTTTGTTGCCGGTTCATCCGGACAGCCAGAGGTTGTTGGGATGTTATTGGGAAGGGGATTATTACATTGATCGATGCCTTCCCATGGGTTGTTCGTTGTCGTGCGCGTACTTTGAGGTGTTTAGTTCTTTTTTGGAATGGGTAGTCAGGGAGGTTGCGGGGGTGGAATCAGTTATTCACTATCTCGACGATTTCTTGTGCGTTGGCCCGTCGTGTTCGGGGGTTTGCGCAAATTTGTTGGAGACGGTCAATTGGGTGTCAAGGGAGTTCGGTGTACCCTTGGCTGTGGAAAAAACTGAGGGTCCGGTGACGACCATTTGTTTTTTGGGAATTACTATCGACTCCGTAGCAATGGAGTGCAGATTGCCGGAGGATAAGTTGGGGGATTTGCGGTTGGTAGTGGAGCGAGCGTGTCGGAGTAGGAAAATTACGCTACGTGAATTGCAGTCCTTATTGGGGAAGTTGAATTTTGCTTGCCGCATCATGCCGATGGGCAGGGTTTTTTGTCGGCGGTTGGCAGCGGCGACGGCGGGGGTTCGGGAGCCCCATCATTTCATTCGTCTGGCTGCAGAGCACAGGGAAGATTTACAGGTCTGGCTCCATTTTCTGGCACAGTATAATGGGCGCTCTCTTTGGATGTCCCGGGCGTTAGATAGCTTCGATTTGGAATTGTTCACTGACGCGTCTGGGGCGGTGGGGTTCGGGGCGTTCTTTAAAGGTCAATGGTGCGCGGGAAAATGGCCGGTTGCATGGGTGGAGGCGGGACTGACGCGTAACTTGGCCCTACTCGAACTGTTTCCCATCGTGGTGGCGGTCACCATTTGGGGAGACAGGTTCCGGGACAAAAAAGTGCGTTTTCATTGCGACAATTTGGGGGTGGTGATGGCTATAAATAATACTTCGGCGTCGTCCCCTCCAGTGGTTCGCTTGTTGCGTCAGTTGGTGCTTTCCTGTTTGAGTTTAAATGCATGGGTGGTGGCGGTGCATGTTCCCGGGGTAGAGAATTGTATTGCTGACGCGCTTTCTCGCTCGCAGTGGGATCGTTTCCGGCAGCTGGTCCCGGACGCGGAGTTAACAGGGGTGGACTGTCCCAGTCATCTGTGGGAGCTGGTATCCAGGCGGCAGGTGCATTGATTAAACGTTCACTGGCCAGTGCGACGTGGTCGTCGTATGCGGCTGGATGGAGGCAATGGGAGGAGTGGGTGAGATCTTTGGGTGATGTGTGCTCGGATGATGATAGGATGGTGGCCTTGCTGTTTTGGTTGGGGGATGCGTTTGCCCGGGGTTGCACGGTCGCTAAGGTTAATCGCTTCGTGGCGGCCATTGCTTTCGGTTGTAAGTTACGGGGGTTGGTAGATATCACGAAGCGGTTCTTGGTGGGCCAGGCATTGGAGGGGCTGAGACGGGGTGTAGTGGTGAGGGATAAGAGGCGTCCCGTGTCATTTCAATTGTTGTGTTCTCTGGAGGTGGTGGTGCGGCAGGTGTGTCGTTCAGAGTATGAGAGCAAGCTTTTCCGGTTGGCTTTTGCGTTAGCCTTTTTTGGAGCTTTTCGGGTAGGGGAATTGGTTTCCCCCAGTTCGGTAAAAGCGGGGGGCTTGTTGCAGGATAATGTCGATTTGTATGAAGACAGGGTGGAGATAGTGTTGCGAAGGTCCAAAACGGACCAAGGAGGGGCAGGACGTCGAGTGGTTTTGTTGGCGGTCCCAAAGAATCCGGTTTGTCCAGTGTTGTGTGTCAAGGAGTACTTGGCGGGTTTAGATCTCTCAGACGGGCCGTTGCTGCGGCACGAGGATGGCTCGTTTCTGTCGCGGTACCAGTTTATTTCGGTTTTCAGAAAGTGTCTGGTGGCTAGCGGGGTGCAGGCAGAGCAATACTCGTCTCATTCTTTCCGTATAGGGGCAGCGACGGAGGCGGTGAGATGGGGTTTAGATGATGCAGGCGTGCAGCGGATAGGGCGTTGGGAGTCGGCGCGTTTCCGTTCTTATGTGCGCTTGAACATGTTGTGATATATTGATGTATAGCATGTTCCGGGTGCGTGCGTTTCCGCCTGAGTATTGATGGTACGCGGCAGCAAGAGGTGGTGCGTGTATGTTCTTCATTTGTTTTGCAGGCCGTGACTCATGCATGGTGTGGATTATGGGACATTCTTTTGTGTACTGGGGTGCCCTTCGCGCGGATGTACGGCCGGACGGTCGACAGCTCAGGATTCCGCGGGACGCGGCGGTTGTGAGGTGGATGGGTATACGGGGAATGACATGGAACAGGGTATTGCCCGAGTTTCACAATTTTGTACTGCTTGACAGGGCACCGGAGGTACTGGTGTTGCATGTGGGAGGCAACGATTTGGGTATACGCCCTTTCCGGGAGTTGGTACGGGACGTCAAGCATGATTTGCTCTGCTTATGGGCAACTTATCCTAAATTGGTGACGGTGTGGTCTGAGATGGTCCCTAGGAGGAGCTGGCGGATGGCCCGTTCTGTGGGAAAAATTAACAAGGCTCGCATTAAGGCTAATAGGGCCATATCGAGCTTCGTGACGCGTAATGGTGGGGTTGCGGTGCGCCACTGGGATCTGGAGGCTGGGACAGGCAGGTACTGGAGAGAGGACGGTGTGCACCTCAATGAGGTGGGGATGGATATGTGGAGTCTGGCTTTGACCGATGGAATTGAGCGAGCGGTGGGAGTGTGGAGGAGCTCGCAGGCGTGAGGTGGTCAAGGCCTGTTTCGCTTTGGCGGGGGGGAGTCCTTGAAGTAGGTCGTAAAAAGTGGTGGGGGGGAATGCATCACGGGATGCACCCCCAATTTGTCGGCTTCTTAGGGTGTTACCCCTTTTGAAAGCTGGGTTATATATATTTATATATATATGGTGGTCATCTGCAAAAAGGTAATTTGGTGCTCCTGGGCCGGGTTACGGCTGGGGGTAAGGTATTTGTGGGCAGATGGCCAAAATTAAGTATCGGTGGCTTCAAGGACTTGCCCCTGTCATTCTGGTTGGTTTATAATGTTATGACCCTGATAGGGTCGCAGTGGGTTATTTGTTGTTATGATGTATCCCCTTTTTTGGGGATTCAAAAAATTATGGTATTTAAAGTTATTGTTAGTTAAATAATAAACGGCTGCTGTGGCCATTAAAATCCAACTCTGTTTCAGTGTCTGCTTTGAGAGGGTAGATTTACATAAGGGGAGAAGCGACTCGACTTATTTGAGTCAAGAAGAGGCCGTACTGAAAGAAGAAAAAAGGAATAAGGGAAGGCCTCCATGACTAAAATAGATGGGAGGGACACAGAGTTGGCTGGCCTATGAGAGGAAAAGGGGGGGGACAGCAGGAGGGCTTGGGTGAGAAGGGGTGGGGATTGAAGGGGATGTACCTGTTTCCTGTTTGTGCTCTCCCTCTCTTCGCCAGGACACAGAAGCAGGAACATGTTCCCGCCCGCCCGCCCTGATGTGGATCGGTTGACCGCGGCAAGAGGTTGCTGCGGATGGTGGTTCTTCTCGGCAAAGTTTATTTGCTTATTGACATTTGTCTTTGGGGGAGGTTAAATTTTGTCATTGCAGCTGCGGGGGGGAGTCCTTGAAGTAGGTCGTAAAAAGTGGTGGGGGGGAATGCATCACGGGATGCACCCCCAATTTGTCGGCTTCTTAGGGTGTTACCCCTTTTGAAAGCTGGGTTATATATATTTATATATATATGGTGGTCATCTGCAAAAAGGTAATTTGGTGCTCCTGGGCCGGGTTACGGCTGGGGGTAAGGTATTTGTGGGCAGATGGCCAAAATTAAGTATCGGTGGCTTCAAGGACTTGCCCCTGTCATTCTGGTTGGTTTATAATGTTATGACCCTGATAGGGTCGCAGTGGGTTATTTGTTGTTATGATGTATCCCCTTTTTTGGGGATTCAAAAAATTATGGTATTTAAAGTTATTGTTAGTTAAATAATAAACGGCTGCTGTGGCCATTAAAATCCAACTCTGTTTCAGTGTCTGCTTTGAGAGGGTAGATTTACATAAGGGGAGAAGCGACTCGACTTATTTGAGTCATGAATGGGCAGATGTTTGCCGACGTATTGTAACCCTATTTTCAGACGTAAAACGAGGCATAATACACCTCGTTTACGTCTGAAAATAGGTCGTGTGAACCCAGCCTCATAGTTTTACTGCTGTTGCGCGAATCATGCTTGTCACACGGAAGTGCTTCCGTGTGCTGCACGTGATTTTCACACACCCATTGACTTCAATGGCTGCGTGATGCGCGAACAACGCACAAATATAGGGCATGTCGTGCGTTTCACGCAGCGGACACACGCTGCGTGAAAATGACGGTCTGTCTGCACGGCCCCATAGAATAACATAGGTCCGTTTGACGCGCGTGAAAAGCACGCGCATTGCACGGACGTATTACACGCTCGTGTTAATCCGCCCTTAGTGTGTTTAATACTATTTTTTGTCACATAATCCTGTATATAGTCCCTCAATAGCCCCTCAAACATTTTCCCCACGATGGATGTTAAGTTAAGTGGTCTATAATTACCCGGGGAAGACCTAGAGCCCTTTTTGAAAATAGGCACCACATTTGCCCTGCGCCAGTCCCTTGGCACTATACCAGTCACTAGAGAATCTCTAAATATTATGAAGACGGGGACAGAAATAACTGAACTAAGCTCCTTAAGAACTCTGGGGTCTAACCCATCAGGTCCCGGGGCCTTGTGCACATTTATTTTATTTTATTTAGCTTGGACCATATCTACATTCATCCAATTCAGTAGATCAACTGATATATTAACAGCACTGGCACCAGCTACATCAGCTGCTCTTTCTTCTATTGTATATACAGAGCTGAAGAACCCATTTAGTAACTCTGCCTTCTCTTGATCCCCTGTGACCAAGTCCCCATTACCACTATTTAGGGGTCCTACATGTTCAGAGCTTGGCTTTTTTGCATTTATATACTTGAAGATTTTTTGGGGGATTTGTTTTACTATCCTTGGCCACCTGCCTTTCATTTTGTATTTTTGCTGATTTTATTACCTTTTTACAGATTTTATTAAGCTCTTTATATTTTACAAAGGCTACAGCTGTATCCTCAGATTTGTATTTTTCAAATGCCCTTTTTTTGTCATGTATTGCCCTTTTTACAGAAGGTGTAAACCATGTGGGGTTTAATTTTAGTCGTTTATACTTGTTACCTATAGGAATAAATTTTGCACTATAATAACCCAAAGTAGATTTGAAAATCTCCCATTTATCATTTGTACCATTATTTGACATTAGTTCTTCCCAGTCTATATCCTGAATTGCAGCCCTCATCTTGGGGAAATTGGCCTTCTTAGAATTAAATGTTTTTGCCCTCCCAGCCTGTGTTTGTTTTTTACAGTATATGTAAAATATAACTATATTATGATCACTGTTACCGAGGTTTTCACGAACATTGACGTTCCCAACAAGCTCTGCATTATTGGAAATGACCAGATTCAACAATAGTAATATGAAAAAATAAAAAATTCTTATACTCACCTACAGCAGTCTCTTGTCTTCTCCCCTGCGCCGCAATAGAAACTAGAGGTCAATGAACTGTAGTTTCCATTGTGGCGCATGGGACCTAGAGATGCGCCAGAAATATTGAGGGTATGTTCACACGCAAACTCAAAATCGTCTGAAAATATGGAGCTGTTTTCATGGGAAAACAGCTCCTAATTTTCAGGCGTTTTTGAAGCTGAAAATGAATTTGGAGCCAATGAACTGTAGTTTCCATTGTGGCGCATGGGACTTAGAGATGCGCCAGAAATATTGAGGGTATGTTAATATGCAAACTCAAAATCGTCTGAAAATATGGAGCTGTTTTTATGGGAAAACAGCTCCTAATTTTCAGGCGTTTTTGAAGCTGAAAATGAATTTGGAGCTTCTTTTGAGATTATGTTCACACGCAGTGTTTTCAGGCGTATTCCGGGCGGTTTACGCCTCGAATTACGCCTTAAAAAACGCCCCTAATACTCCTACAAACATTTGCCCATTGCTTTCAATGGGAAATACGATGTTCTGTTCCCACGAGCCTTTTTTTTTACGCGTCACTGTCAAAATACGGCGCGTAAAATGACGGCTCGTCAAAAGAAGTGCAGGACACTTCTTGGGACGTTTTTGGAGGCGTTTTTCATGGACTCCATTGAAAAACAGCTCCAAAAACATCCGTAAAAAACGCGGGTTGTTAAAAAAACGTTTGAAAATCAGGGGCTGTTTTCGCCTGAAAACAGCTCCGTATTTTCAGACGTTTTTGCTCACTCCGTGTGAACATACCCTGAGGCTTCTTTTCAGGCTTCTTTTGAGGCGTTTTTGGAGGCGTTTTTCATAGTGTTCAATTGAAAATCAGCTCCAAAAAACGCCTCAAGAAGTGACATGCTACTTCTTTTTACGGAGCATCTTTTTATGCTCCGTTTTTTAAAACAGGCGTAAAAAGACGCCCTGTATGAACTAAATGCTTTTTTTCCCATTGATTTCAATGGGCAGAAGTTTGTAGGCATTCAGCTTCCGTTTTTTCAGGCGTTTTTCGAGGCGTAAACGCCCCAAAATACGCCTGAACACACTGCGTGTGAACATACCCTAAGGGTATGTTCACACGCAGTAGCAAAATACGTCTGAAATTACGAAGCTGTTTTCGCCTGAAAACAGCTCCTGATTTTCAGACGTTTCTGTATCTACTCGCGTTTTTCGCAGCGTATTTTACGGACGTTATTGGAGCTGTTTTTCAATGGAGTCAATGAAAAACGGCTCCAAAAACGTCCCAAGAAGTGACATGCACTTCTTTGAAGCGGCCGTCTTTTGACAGCGACGCATAAAATTACACCTCGTGGGAAAAGAACATCGTAAAACCCATTGAAAGCAATGGGCAGATGTTTGTAGGTGTAATGGAGAAGTTTTTTAGGCGTAATTCGAGGCATAAAACGCCTGAATTACGTCTGAAAATAGGCCGTGTGAACATACCCTAATAGTTATTAATAATTCTGGCTCTTCCCCCACAAACCTCCCCCACACACGTACTCCCCCCCCCACACATGCAAATGCTCAGCAACCCCCCACACACACATCCTCACACGCAGCCACCCAACCCCAAAAGCACACAGCACTCACCCCCAGGCCGTGTGAACATACCCTAATAGTTATTAATAATTCAGCACTCACCCCCCAAACACAACCCCCCCACATGCACCCCACACACCTCTTTTGACAGCGACGCGTAAAATAACACCTCGTGGGAACAGAACATCGTAAAACCCATTGAAAGCAATGGGCAGATGTTTGCAGGCGTAATGGAGCCGTTTTTTTCAGGCGTAATTCGAGGCATAAAACGCCTGAATTACGTCTGAAAATAGGCCGTGTGAACATACCCTAATAGTTATTAATAATTCTGGCTCTGCCCCCACAAACCTCCCCCACACACGTACTCCCCCTCCCCCCCCACACATGCAAATGCTCAGCAACCCCCCACACACACATTCTCACACGCAGCCGCCCAACCCCAAAAGCACCCAGCACTCAACCCCCACACACAACCCCCCCACATGCACCCCCACACACCTCCCGCCAACCCCCACACGCACCCCACACACACACGATCCCCACACAGACGATCCCCTCACACACACAAACCCCCCAAATATGCACAACACACCCCCACAACACACGCATGCACCCTGTATGAACTAAATGCTGTTTTTCCCATTGATTTCAATGGTAGACGTTTGTAGGCGTTCAGCTTCCGTTTTTTCAGGCGTTTTTCGAGGCATAAACGCCCCAAAATACGCCTTAAAACACTGCGTGTGAACATACCCTAAGGGTATGTTCACACGCAGTAGCAAAATACGGCTGAAATTACGAAGCTGTTTTCGCCTGAAAACAGCTCCTGATTTTCAGACGTTTCTGTAAGGGTATGTTCACACGGCGGGGGTCCGTAACGGCTGAAATTACGGGGATGTTTCAGCCTGAAAACATCCCCGTAATTTCAGCCGTACCGGCATGTGCAGGCGCTTGAACGCCGCGTCAATTACGGCCGTAATTAGCGCTGCTATTCATTGGAGTCAATGAATAGCGGCTCCAATTACGGCCAAAGAAGTGACAGGTCACTTCTTTGACGCGGGCGTCTATTTGCGCGCCGTCATTTGACAGCGGCGCGTAAATATACGCCTCGTGTGAACAGACAAACGTCTGCCCATTGCTTTCAATGGGCAGATGTTTGTCAGCGCTATTGAGGCGCTATTTTCGGGCGTAATTCGGGGCAAAAACGCCCGATTTACGTCCGTAAATAGGCCGTGTGAACATACCCTTACTACTAGCGTTTTTCGCAGCGTATTTTACGGACATTATTGGAGCTGTTTTTCAATGGAGTCAATGAAAAACGGCTCCAAAAACGTCCCAAGAAGTGGCATGCACTTCTTTGATGCGGACGTCTTTTTACGCTCCGTCTTTTGACAGCGATGCGTAAATTTACACCTCGTGGGAACAGAACATCGTAAAACCCATTGAAAGCAATGGGCAGATGTTTGTAGGCGTAATGGAGTCGTTTTTTCAGGCGTAATTCGAGGCGTATAACGCCCGAATTACGTATGAAAATAGGCCGTGTGAACATACCCTAATAGTTATTAATTATTCTGGCTCTTCCCCCACTAACCTCCCCCACACCCCTCCCCAAACACGCACTCTCCCCCACACATGCAAATGCTCAGCAACCCCCCACACACACATCCTCACACGCAGCCACCCAACCCCAAAAGCACACAGCACTCACCCCCCAAACACAACCCCCCCACATGCACCCCACACACCTCCCGCCAACCCCCACACGCACCCCCCACACACACACATGATCCCCACACAGACGATCCCCTCACACACACAAACCCCCCAAATATGCACAACACACCCCCACAACACACACGCACGCACGCACATCTTACCTGCTGTGCTGCCAGTCTTCAATAAAATGGCGCCGACTTTCCCCCTACAAACCAGCTTCTATTCTGCTCGCTGTGAACTGTGCATGCCAAAGAGCATGGGCAGTTCAGTCAGAACGGCAGAAGCATAGGAGATAGAGTCGGCTCCCGTCCCTACTCTCCTATGCCCTGTAGCTGCCGCATAGCATATGTGAATATTGTGAAAAGACACATACATACACAGATCTGGAAAAAAAATGGCAGCCCACAGTAAATGTAAAAAATTTTAATAAAAAAAATAATGGGAATTTTTTTAATTAAATATAATTTTTAAATAAATAAATAAATAAAAACACATAAAATAATAATTAAAAAAAATCATGACACCATATTTGACTACAGGCCTTTACTTTTGCACCATCCTTTTTGAATCACCCTGTATATGCAGTGACCATAATCATCCACAAGTGTATTTTTAACATAGAAGTGTTTTGTCACAGAAATTGCCAATTAATGGGCTGTTCATTAGAGAAATGAGTGACCAGTGCTTTATAGTGGTGAGAATTGCAGTCAGGTGTAAAACAAATACCTTACAGTAAAATGACTGAAGTTCTAGTGAAACTAGTTGTCTTGATTGGGACAGATGTCTGGAGGAGCTGGTTTCATTCCCTGAGATATGCAAATGTCCTAATGTGTGAAAATTCGCATTAAATGATCCACTCCCAAACTAAATGGTAGTTTCACCTACGAGAACCCTGATATCACCTTGTTGAATTCAATCAAAATTGCTTTCTGTATCTATAAACCTTAAAAATGTGCAGCACGTTCTACTTTGTGGTTATGTCGTGGCTTTTGCAGCGATTTTGTGAAATTGATTGCAATGTGTTAATACACCCTAAAAGCATTGACATGTTATTGATCACACATGCCTGTGAAAATACTAGGTCTAAAATTGCTTTGTTAAAGAGGCTCTGTCATCAGATTATCAAATCCCTATCTCCTATTGCATGTGATCGGCGCTGCAATGTAGATGACAGTAACGTTATTTTTTTGTTTTTTTTAAAACGATCATTTTTGGCCAAGTTATGAGCAATTTTATATTTATGCAAATGAGCCTTTCTAATGGACAACTGGGCGTGTTTTCTCTTATTTCCAACTGGGCGTGTATTGTGTTTGTAACATCTGGACGTGTTTACTTGTTTTACTAGATGGGCGTTGTGAATGGAAGTGTATGATGCTGACAAGCAAACACGCCCAGATGTTACAAACACAATACACGCCCAATTGGAAATAAGAGAAAACACACTCCCAGTTGTCCATTAGAAAGGCTCATTTGCATAAATATAAAATTGCGCATAACTTAGCCAAAAATTATCGTTTAAAAAAAACAAAAAACTTTACTGTTATCTACATTGCAGCGCCGATCACATGCAATAGGAGATAGGGATTTGATAATCTGGTGACAGAGCCTCTTTAAAGGTACTGGTTAATCCAGTGGATGTGCTACAGTAGTGAGCTGTGCGGCAAAACAGCACATGGTTTTGCGATGCAGTTTTAGGCCACGGGGCTTGTAGAGGTAAGCCACTGTGCCGAAAACCACAGCAAAACTAAATGCAGTTTTTTCGCGCAGCACACCCAGTCGCTATGTGTATGGGCAGTCTTAGGCCTGATTTACACGAGCGTGTGCGTTTTGCGCACGCAAAAAACGCGGCGTTTTGCGTGCGCAAAAGGCACTTAACAGCTGCGTGTGTCATCAGTGTATGATGCACGGCTGTGTGATTTTCGCGCAGCCGCCATCATTATGACACTCCGTTTGGATGTTTCTAAACAGAAAAGCACGTGGTGCTTTTCTGTTTACATTCAGTTTGACAGCTGTTGCGCGAATCACTTCCGTGCGGCATGCATGGTTTTCACGCACCCATTGACTTCAATGGGTGCGTGATGCGCGAACAGCGAACAAAGATAAGACGTCGTGAGTTTTTTCAGCGCTGTCACGCTAAGCAAAACTCACGGACTGTCTGCATGCCCCCATAGACTAATATAGGTGCGTACGACACGCGTGAAAAGCACGCGCGTCGCACGCACGTATATTACGCTCGTGTAAATGAGGCCTTAGGCTGAGTTCACACAGGGCGGATACACTGTGTAAACGCACGCAGTTTATTCGCCCTGTGTGGCAGTTTTTTGCTCGGAATGTCCCGACCTCCTGGGATAACGTTTCATCCCAGGAGAGTGCTGCAGCCTCAGATTGGCTGCAGCAGCGGTCACATGGGATGAAGCGTCATCCCAAGAGGTCGGCTCACTGACATCATCCAGGCGGGCCTTTTGGGGATGACGTTTCATCCTATGTGACCGACGCTACAACCTGTGATTGGCTGCAGCGGTCACATGGGATGAAACGTCATCCCAGGAGGACGTCCTGGAGGAAGAATCACAGACTTCTAGGTAAGTATAGTGTTGTGTTTTTTGCAGCGGAATCGCATTCGTACCTGCCGCAAAAAATGCAACAACTGCTATTTGTCGCGGGTTTTACCTCCCCATTGAATTCAATAGAGAAAACCCACAGCAAATATGCAGCGATTATGCAAATACAATTGACATGCTGCGGAATAAAATTCCGCACCGCAGGTCCATTTCTGAGCGGTTTTTTTCCGCTCAGTATTTACGCAGCGTGTGAATACGATTTGTTCAATCTCATCCACTTTGCTACTACTGTATTATGTTTCCTTTTTTCCGTCCGCAATTCCAGACAAAAAAAACGCAGCAATTCCGCTACATGTGGACAAGCCCTAAGGGTTCTTTCACACGTGCTGAACTGCATCAAAACCGACTTATGTAAATACACCCTTAGGCTAGGGTTGGGCAATTATGCTCTAAATCAAAATCACAATTAATTGCACATGTAACCTCAATTACGATTAATGAATGATTATTTAGGCCACACCCCCTTTTACAAGAGACACCCCATTTTTACATGCCACACCCCCTATTTTTCATACCACACCATTGAATTTTGGTTATTTCTTGATTAATTGACCAGCCGTACCTCATAGTTCACTGACAACAAGGTTGGGTGATGGGTGTGCAGATGCTCAACTATTAAAGGGCAAATAAACGTTTAACAAACTTCTGACATGTCATAGTGACATGTCAGAAGTTTTGATTGCTGGGGGTCCGATCAATTAGACCCCCACCAATCGCCAAATCGAAGCAGCTGAAGCACTCGTGTGAACGCTCAGCCATTTCGTGTCTGTTAATCTTTTTCCGGAAATGAATGCATCGGATTAGGGTCTCAATAGAAAGTCTATGAGCCCGTACATAGATACATTTATTTCCGAAAAAAGCCGAACAGACATGAAGCAGCTGAGCGATTCAGCTGCTTCGTTCTAGCGGTTGGTGGGGTTTTCAGTGCTCTGAACCCCACCAATCCAAACTTCTGACATGTCACTATGACATGTCAGACGTTTGTTAAAGAGGCTCTGTCACCCCATTATAAGTGGCCTATCTTGTACATGATGTGATCGGCGCTGTAGTGTAGATTACAGCAGTGTTTTTTGTTTAGAAAAACAATCATTTTTGACGGAGTTATGACCTATATTGTTAAGGATCTGCCAAGCACAGCTTCTGTATCCACGCCCATAGGTAATCAGTCTGCACCTGCTTCTATGTCTGTGAGACTGACTCCATCTTCCACCACTCAGGATGGCAGGCTTAGGAGTGGGAGAGCCTGTCACAGCCTGGCCAGACGGAGCTAGCTCCCGCCCTCTGTCTATTTATACCTGCCTTTCCTGTTCCTCCTTGCTTGTGATTCTTCTCGTTTTGTTTCCTGGCCCTGCTGCAGCTTCTTGAACCATTTGACCCTGCTTCATATTGACCCTGGCTTACTGACTACTCTCCTGCTCTGCGTTTGGTACCTCGTACACTCCTGGTTTGACTCGGCTTGTTCACTACTCTCCTGCTCTGCGTTTGGTACCTCGTACACTCCTGGTTTCACTCGGCTCGTTCACCACTCTTGTTGCTCACGGTGTTGCCGTGGGCAACTGCCCCTTTTCCCTTGCTTCTGTGTACCCTTGTCTGTTTGTCTGTCGTGCACTTATTGAGCGTAGGGACCGTCGCCCAGTTGTACCCACGTCGCCTAGGGCGGGTCGTTGCAAGTAGGCGGGGACTGAGTGGCGGGTTGATTAGGGCTCACTTGTCTGTTTCCTTACCCCCATCATTACATAATCACAAGCCCATATACCTACTCTACCCTGGTCCCTCACACTACTATGGACCCCCTTGAGACCCTGGTACAGCAAATGCAGGGTCTCTCCCTACAGGTCCAGGCCCTAGCTCAGAGGGTCAGCCAGCCTGATGCTACCATGGTAGTGCCCCTCACCTCACCTCTTGAACCCCACCTCAAGTTGCCTGACCGGTTCTCAGGGGACCGGAAGACTTTTCTCTCCTTTCGGGAGAGTTGTAGGCTCTATTTTCGTTTAAAGCTCCACTCCTCAGGTTCTGAGAGCCAGCGGGTGGGTATAATTATGTCCCGGCTCCAGGAAGGGCCCCAAGAATGGGCCTTCTCCTTGGCTCCTGACACCCCTGAACTTTCC
Source organism: Rhinoderma darwinii (assembly GCF_050947455.1). Lineage (NCBI taxonomy): Eukaryota > Metazoa > Chordata > Amphibia > Anura > Rhinodermatidae > Rhinoderma > Rhinoderma darwinii. Next base: position 124,133,957 of record NC_134687.1, on the reverse strand, counting down.
TCCGTTTATCTTTTCTTTTCTGCTCTCGGACTCATTTATGACGAGACTGACAGGACTGCCTTTGCCGAGAGTCAGCTGGTGACCTTACGTCAGGGTAAGAGACCTGTTGAGGAGTATTGCTCTGACTTTAGGAAGTGGTGCGTAGCTTCTCGGTGGAATGACCCTGCCTTAAGGTGCCAGTTTAGGTTGGGTCTGTCGAACGCCCTGAAAGACCTACTAGTTAGCTATCCCTCTTCTGACTCCCTAGACCAGGTTATGGCTTTAGCGGTACGACTTGACCGACGTCTCAGGGAACGACAACGTGAAAGTTTTTGTGCTTTCTCCTCTGACTCCCCCATGATGCCTCCCGAGGTTCTGTTGCTTCGTTCTTCCACGGAAGACTCGGAGGTACCTATGCCACTCGGGGCCTCCGTGTTTCCCCCAACAATGTAGAGAGTTCCGCAGGAAGAATGGTCTCTGCTTCTATTGTGGGGATGACAAGCATCAAGTGAACACCTGTCCTAGGCGTAAGAATAAGCAGCCGGAAAACTTCCGCGCCTAAGTGATCATCGGGGAGGTCACTTGGGCGCACAGGTATTTCCCGTAAATATGAAACGTAATAAAATCTTGCTTCCCTTTCAGGTCTCTTTTGGTGGTAGGTCTGATACCGGCAGTGCCTTCGTGGATTCAGGGTCGTCTGCTAATATCATGTCTGTGGAATTTGCTATGTCTCTAGCTATGCCTTTGATTGATTTGCCTAAACCTGTCCCGGTAGTGGGTATCGACTCCACTCCTCTTGCTAATGGTTATTTTACACAGCATACCCCTGTTTTTGAACTCCTTGTTGGCTCCATGCATTTGGAGCAGTGCTCTGTACTGTTGATGCAGAGATTATCGTCCGATTTGGTTTTAGGCCTTCCCTGGTTGCAGTTGCATAATCCCACGTTTGACTGGAATACTGGGGATCTTACCAAATGGGGTAATGAATGCTTGATGTCATGTTTTTCTGTTAATTCTATTTCTCCCCCTGAGGAGGTGAACACGCTACCTGAGTTTGTTCAGGACTTCGCTGATGTTTTCTCTAAGGAGGCCTCCGAAGTGTTACCTCCTCATAGAGAATACGATTGCGCTATCGATTTGGTACAAGGAGCTAAGCTCCCTAAGGGTAGGACATTTAATCTCTCTTGTCTCGAACGTGAAGCCATGAGAGAGTATATCCAGGAATGCCTGGCCAAGGGTTACATTCGCCCCTCTACTTCTCCGGTAGGTGCTGGCTTCTTCTTCGTAGGGAAGAAGGATGGTGGTCTTAGGCCATGCATTGACTACCGTAACTTGAATAAGGTGACTGTAAGGAACCAGTATCCCCTTCCTTTGATTCCTGATCTCTTTAATCAGGTTCAGGGGGCCCAATGGTTCTCTAAGTTTGATCTACGGGGGCGTATAACCTTATCCGCATCAAAGAGGGGGATGAGTGGAAGACTGTGTTTAACACGCCCGAAGGTCATTTCAAATACCTCGTCATGCCCTTTGGGTTGTGTAATGCTCCCGCGGTCTTCCAGAATTTCATAAATGAGATTTTAAGAGATTACCTGGGGGTATTTCTTGTAGTGTACCTTGATGACATACTTGTGTTTTCCAAGGACTGGTCCTCCCACATTGAGCATGTCAGGAAGGTGCTCCAGGTCCTTCGGGAAAACAAACTGTTTGAGAAGACCGAAAAATGTGTGTTTGGGGTGCAGGAGATACCATTTTTGGGTCAAATCCTCACTCCTCATGAATTCCGCATGGACCCCGCCAAGGTCCAGGCTGTGGCGGAATGGGTCCAACCTGCCTCCCTGAAGGCGTTACAGTGCTTCTTGGGGTTCGCTAATTATTACAGGAGATTTATTGCTAACTTCTCGGTCATCGCTAAGCCTCTTACGGATCTCACTCGCAAGTGTGCTGCTCTCCTCCGCTGGCCTCCTGAGGCTGTCCAGGCATTTGAGGTCCTTAAGAAGTGCTTTATCTCGGCCCCGATGTTGGTTCAGCCCAACCAAATGGAGCCATTTATCGTGGAGGTTGACGGGTCCGAGTTGGGAGTGGGGGCTGTCTTGTCCCAGGGTACCAGGTCCCTCACCCATCTCCGTCCCTGTGCCTACTTCTCCAGGAAGTTTTCGCCCACTGAGAGTAACTATGATATTGGCAACCGCGAACTCTTAGCCATTAAATGGGCATTTGAAGAGTGGCGCCACTTCCTTGAGGGGGCTAGGCACCAGGTAACGGTCCTTACCGACCACAAGAATCTGGTTTTCCTAGAATCTGCCTGGAGGCTAAACCCGAGACAAGCTCGATGGGCGTTATTTTTTACCAGATTAAATTTTTTGGTTACCTATAGGGCTGGGTCTAAAAATATTACGGCTGATGCACTGTCGCGTAGCTTCATGGCCAGCCCTCCTTCGGAGGAAGATCCTGCTTGTATTTTGCCTCCAGGTATAATAATTTCCTCTATTGATTCTGATTTAGTCTCTGAAATTGCTGCTGATCAAGGTTCAGCTCCCGGGAACCTTCCTGAGAACAAGCTGTTTGTTCCCCTGCAATTCCGGCTAAGGGTACTTAGGGAATATCATGACTCCGCACTATCTGGTCATCCAGGCATCCTGGGTACCAAGCACCTCATTGCCAGAAACTATTGGTGGCCTGGGTTGCCTAAAGACGTTAAGGCCTACGTCGCCGCTTGTGAGGTTTGTGCTAGGTCCAAGACTCCCAGGTCCCGACCAGCGGGCTTACTACGTTCTTTGGCCATTCCCCAGAGATTTTGGACCCATATCTCCATGGATTTTATCACCGATTTTCCTGCATCTCAGGGCAAGTCGGTGGTGTGGGTTGTAGTAGACCACTTCAGTAAGATGTGCCACTTTGTGCCCCTCAAAAAACTACCCAATGCTAAGACGTTAGCTACCTTGTTTGTCAAACACATCCTGCGTCTCCATGGGGTCCCTGTCAATATTGTTTCTGACAGAGGAGTACAATTTGTTTCTTTGTTTTGGAGAGCCTTCTGTAAAAAGTTGGAGATTGATCTGTCCTTCTCCTCTGCCTTCCATCCTGAAACTAATGGCCAAACCGAGAGGACTAATCAGTCTCTAGAACAATATTTAAGGTGTTTTATCTCTGACTGTCAATATGATTGGGTCTCATTCATTCCCCTCGCCGAATTTTCCCTTAATAACCGGGTCAGTAACTCGTCAGGGGTCTCCCCCTTTTTCTGTAATTTTGGGTTTAATCCACGGTTCTCCTCCGTTTCACCTGGTAGTTCCAACAATCCCGAGGTAGAGGTCGTTCATCGGGAACTGTGCACAGTCTGGGCCCAGGTTCAGAAGAACCTAGAGGCGTCCCAGAGCATACAAAAAACTCAGGCAGATAGAAGACGTTCTGCTAACCCCTTGTTTATGGTCGGGGATCTGGTGTGGCTATCGTCAAAGCACTTGCGCCTTAAAGTCCCGTCCAAGAAGTTTGCTCCCCGGTTTATAGGGCCGTACAAGGTAATTGAAGTCCTCAATCCTGTCTCCTTCCGACTGGAGTTGTCCCCATCTTTTCGAGTACACGACGTGTTTCATGCCTCCCTCCTTAAACGCTGCTCCCCGTCCTTGGCTCCCTCGAGGAAACCTCCTATCCCCGTTCTCACCCATGAGGGGGTAGAATTCGAGGTGGCCAAGATTGTGGACAGCAAGATGGTCCAAGGCTCCCTCCAGTACCTGGTCCATTGGAGAGGATACGGGCCTGAGGAGAGGACTTGGGTACTCGCCCGGGATGTTCACGCTGGGGTATTGGTCAGGAGGTTCCACCTTCGTTTCCCCAATAAACCAGGTCCATCTAGAAAGGGTCCGGTGGCCCCTCATAAAAGGGGGGGGGGGGTACTGTTAAGGATCTGCCAGGCACAGCTTCTGTATCCACGCCCATAGGTAATCAATCTGCACCTGCTTCTATGTCTGTGAGACTGACTCCATCTTCCACCACTCAGGATGGCAGGCTTAGGAGTGGGAGAGCCTATCACAGCCTGGCCAGACGGAGCTAGCTCCCGCCCTCTGTCTATTTATACCTGCCTTTCCTGTTCCTCCTTGCTTGTGATTCTTCTCGTTTTGTTTCCTGGCCCTGCTGCAGCTTCTTGAACCATTTGAACCTGCTTCATATTGACCCTGGCTTACTGACTACTCTCCTGCTCTGCGTTTGGTACCTCGTACACTCCTGGTTTGACTCGGCTTGTTCACTACTCTCCTGCTCTGCATTTGGTACCTCGTACACTCCTGGTTTGACTCGGCTCGTTCACCACTCTTGTTGCTCACGGTGTTGCCGTGGGCAACTGCCCCTTTTCCCTTGCTTCTGTGTACCCTTTTCTGTTTGTCTGTCGTGCACTTATTGAGCGTAGGGACTGTCGCCCAGTTGTACCCCGTCGCCTAGGGCGGGTCGTTGCAAGTAGGCAGGGACTGAGTGGCGGGTTGATTAGGGCTCACTTGTCTGTTTCCTTACCCCAATCATTACATATATTAGATTTATGCTAATTAATTTCTTAATGGTCAACTGGGCGTGTTTTACTTTTTGATCAAGTGGGCGTTGTACAGAGGAGTGTATGACGCTGACCAATCAGCATCATACACTCCTCCCCATTCATTTACACAGCACATAGTAATCTTACTAGATCACTATGTGCAGCCACATACACACACATTAACGATACTCAAGTGTCCTGACAATAAATAGAGATCACTACCAGATCACTATTCAGAATCCTGACACTTCGGTAACGTTTGTGTGAGACTTACAGCAAGGCAAGCATAATCTCGTTTTAAATTACAGCGTAATCTCGCGAGTAATCTTACGTTAGTGTGTGCGTATGTGGCTGTAAGATTACTTTGTGCTGTGTAAATGAATGGAGAGAAGTGTATGACGCTGATTGGTCAGCGTCATACACTTCTCTCCACAACGCCCACTTGGTCAAAAAGTAAAACACGCCCAGTTGTCCATTAACCGGTTAAGGACTAGGCTGTTTTACAGCTAAATGACCAGAGCAAATTTCACAATTTTGCTATGCGCTTCTTTAGATGACTATAACTCTGCAGGTGAATAAAGTTCATCTTTGAATTTTACACTCTTTTTAAAGGACAGATAGGGCTTTGTTTTAGTGGCATTTGTCAGTATATATCATTTTTATTTTTTTCTCTAAAGTGGGTAAAATTGGAAAAAAATGCAAGAATTTAGCAATTGCGTCAGTTTATGCTAGCATTTTTCATACACAGTATGGACCACGGACAAAATGAATCTCCTTTCACATTCTTCCACTTCTCCTGTGCATGGGGATACCAAATATGTGTGCTTTATTCACTGTGCGGGCATGTGCCAGGGCCTGGCATAAAAGGAGGCTTTTTGGCCTTTTCGGTCCAGGAATTTTGCATTTGATTTTATAGCCGCATACTGTTTTCTTGGGGGCGTAATGCTGCTGAAACATTAGAAACACCCCATAAATGACTTCATTCAAACAAGTAGACCCCACAAGGTTTCCTTCAAGGGGTTTATCATATTTTTAGCAAGTCCAGTTTTATTCTGAAAGTTTCTTGAATAAGATGGAACAAAATAAAATCAGCGCTTTTTTAGCAAATGCGTCAGTTTAGGCTAGCATTTTTCACACACAGTACAGACCACGGACAAAATTCATCTCCTTTCACATTCTTCCACTTCTCCCGTGCATGGGGATACCAAATATGTGTGCTTTATTCACTATGCGGGCATGTGCCAGGGCCTGGCATAAAAGGAGGCTTTTTGGCCTTTTCAGTCCAGGAATTTTGCATTTGATTTTATAGCAGCATACTGTTTTCTGGGGGGCCTAATGCTGCTGAAACATTAGAAACACCCCATAAATTACTTCATTCACATAAGTAGACCCCACAAGGTTTCCTTCAAGGGGTTTATCATATCTTTAGCAAGTCCAGTTTTCTTCTGAAAGTTTCTTGAATAAGATGGAACAAAATAAAATTAGCTTTTTTTTAGCAAATGCGACGGTTTATGCCAGCATTTTTCACGCACGGTATAGACCACGGCCAAAATTCATCTCCTTTCACATTCTTCCACTTCTCCCGTGCATGGGGATACCAAATATGTGGGCCTTATTATCACATAGAGATGTAGGAGGGCGTACGATAGAAGATTATTTCACAAATCGCTTTTTTTCAAAGCTGGTTTTACAAAACTCAACAGAGTTTCTATAACACTTCCAAAATATCTGCTCTTGAAACAGAGATCCCAAAATATTCATCTAGGGGTATAATGGGAATTTATTTTTTGGGGTTTTCTAAAATAAGAAATTGCAGGTTTATGCAAATGGGGCTCTCCAACAGATGAACTTTAGAAAACATGCAAACATGACATCCACCCCCCACCCATTCCCTCCCTCACCCTTGGAGTAAAATCAGGGGAAAAATAAAAAAGTAATGTAGGGCAAATATATTTTCAACAAATTAACTAAAATCTAATAATGCAGAACAGTGTGGTATTTTTTAAAACATGGCTCAATGCACAGGCCTGGTTGCGAGGGACATGAGGGACAGAAATATCGGGAATCTTTGCGGTGCCAGTCTTTTCTGCAGACGCGGCACTTTTTCTGAGGGTTGCTTCTGGTTGGTGTTGGGGGAATCCGACTGATGAAGTGTCTTTCAGTCACTTGCGTGACATCCTCAGACTGGGGGCATTCTCGGGTGTCCTGAACGTCAAAAATGAGGCCTTCAATAATTTTCTCCTGGAAATCCCGGTATGTGTCTCTGCCTCTGTTTTTTTTGTAGAGCACAAATGAATTGTGGACTGTCACCTGTAACAAATAAATGGCCACTTTTTTGTACCAGGTTTTTGTTTTTCGCTTTACTAAATAGGGCTGTAAAACCTGGTCGCTTAAATCCACCCCCCCCATGTACTTGTTATATTCGGACACGCTCACTGGTTTGTGCTTGTCCGATGTTTCCCCTCTTTCCCTCACTGCCATTGTTCCTGCGGTATGAATCGTGCTTAGCACATACACGCCTTTGCGATCCCTGAACTTGACCGCCAGCAATTCCTCAGATGCATAAGCACAGGAATCCCCCTTTACCATGCGCTTCCCCACTAATTGCTGTGGAAAACCAATTCGGTTTTTGCGCATGGTACCACATGCCCCAGTCCTTGCAGCATGCAAATGCCTAAACAAGGGCACACTCAAATAAAAATTGTCACAGTACAGGTGGTACCCCTTGTGAAGCAGAGGCTGCATTATCTCCCACACAATTTTGCTGCTGGTGGAAAGATCAGGGGGGCATCCAGGAACATTTATTGAGCGGTCCCGCACTTCATAAATCCTGAAGGCGGTGGTATATCCTGACCCGCTTTCGCACAGTTTATAAAGCTTAACGCCATATCTTGCCCTTTTGGAAGGTAGATATTGGCGAAAGCTAAGTCTGCCATGGAAGTTGAGGAGGGATTCGTCCACACTTACATTCTGCTCAGGGGTGTAGAGTTGCAGAAATAAATTATTCAGGGAATTTATTAGTGGTCTAATTTTGAACAACCGATCCCGGTTTGCATCGGTACTTGGGGGGGCCTGTGCGTTGTTATTGAAGTGGAGAAACCTCATTATTGTCTCATAACGAGACCTGGGCATTACTGCAGAATATACTGGGGTGGCTTGGGCGGGTCTTGTTGACCAGTAAGACCTAATGGAGGGCTTTTTGACAATACCCATATTTAGGGTGAGCCCCAAAAAATGTTTTCATTCCTGCAAATTGGTGGGCGTCCAATCTCTGGCATGGGTGGATGAAGGTTTCTGCCTTATATATTGAGTGGCATATAAATTTGTTTCGTGGACAATCTGATTTAGGATGTCGTCCGTTATAAATAAATGGAAGTAATCCATTTGGACAAAATTTGTATTGTCCATGGTTATGCCAGGAGTGGCAGTAAATCCGTGGATTCTAGGCCCAAACAAGAGCCTGGACTGGCAGTAAATCCGTGGATTCAAGTGCCCATACAAGAGCCTGGACTGGAGGGACCAGGCTGTCCCGTGCTACAGCGCTACTTTGCCCTGTGCTTTCATGTTCTGCAGTTTCAACTGCATCAGGGACAACGTCCCCTGAAGATGAACCTGAAGTGACGCTGTCATCGTCACTGCCCAAAACAGGTTCCATCTCTGACGCCATCTCTGATGCGGTCTCCGACTCAGACCACAGCATGGCGTATGCCTCCTCGGTGCTAAACAACTTCCTCGCCATAACGTCACTAACACTAACACTAACGAAACAAATTATTATTATTTTTTTTTTATAAAGCACACAAACTAACTGGTATATATATCTACACTACCGCTAACAAAAAAATAAACCGCTATTGCTATATATATTATATATATGTGGATATATATATAATTATATACTCCCTACCTGCCTATTCTAATAGAATAAAAGAAAGAAAGGTGGATAGATAGAAAAAAAGATAGATGGATAGATAGATTGTATAGATAGATAGAAATCTATCTATACAGAGAATGTTTTTCAGTGTAACACTTTTTTTTCACAGTATTCTTCTGGCAGCAATTCCCTCGAGTCTCTTCTTCTCCTCAAACTGAAACAATGTTTGAGGAGAAGAAAAGAGGCAGGAGATTTGCTGCCAGAAAAGTCAAAATAAAACAAATGTGGTCGCTGTGATAGGTTTTCACAGCGACCACATGTTCAGGGACCATCAGATTGGTCCCTGATACTCTGCCCAGTGCCCAGAGCTGTTGGTAACAGCGTGGGCACAGGGCTGTGTACACGCGATCGCGTGCACACTGTTTTATATGCAGAAATGCATGTGATCGCTGTGATTGGTTGTCACAGTGATCACATGTTCAGTGCCCAGTGCCCAGTGCCCAGTGCCCATGGCTGTTAGCAACAGCCAGGGCATAGAGCTGTGTGCACGCGATCGCGCGTGCACAGTCTCTGAAGTGCCGCCGTAAGTAGTCTATACAGCGGACTTCAGAGACCCTGACCGCTGGCCGTATAAATACAGCCAGCGGTCGGGAAACTGTTTAGAAAGTCATAGGGCACTTATAATGTGGTGACAGAGCCTCTTTAAACGTTTAGTTATACTTTAAAGCTGGGAAATTTTGAGTGCATATCTTTGCAATTTTGAAATATTTGAAGGAAACACCACAGATTAATTATTTATGGTTATGTATTTAATATTTAGTAATATTGAAATCAAAGTATACATTGCTTGATAACGTCTTATGTCGTCAGACGTCTCATACATTGCTTTATAAAAAATGTCAAATTTTTATATTCAAAGGTCAAAACCACAATACTTGCTGAGCTTCCAGATACATAGTATAATATATATAACTGCCACCGTTGGCCGGTATATAATGCATTAGGCACCCTACTCATGTATAAACATGAGCATATAGCAGACATACATGAGCAGGATGCATAATGTAGTATATACAGACCGGCGGTTGTTATATATGTTACTATGAGTCTGCTGTATACTACTGTATTTAATATACCCCCTGAGCCTGCTGTATACTACTAGTATACAGAAGATTCAGAGTCAGGGGGTATACATACAGCATATACAGTGAAGGAAATAAGTATTTGATCCCTTGCTGATTTTGTAAGTTTGCCCACTGTCAAAGACATGAACAGTATAGAATTTTTAGGCTAGGTTAATTTTACCAGTGAGAGATAGATTATATATATAAAAAAAATAAAAAATCACATAGTCAAAATGATATATATTTATTTGCATTGTGCACAGAGAAATAAGTATTTGATCCCCTACCAACCATTAAGAGTTCAGCCTCCTCCAGACCAGTTACACGCTCCAAATCAACTTGGTGCCTGCATTAAAGACAGCGGTCTTACATGGTCACCTGTATAAAAGACTCCTGTCCACAGACTCAATTAATCAGTCTGACTCTAACCTCTACAACATGGGCAAGACCAAAGAGCTTTCTATGGATCTCAGGGTCAAGATCATAGACCTGCACAAGGCTTGAATGGGCTACAAAACCATAAGTAAGACGCTGGGTGAGAAGGAGACAGCTGTTGGTGCAATAGTAAGAAAATGGAAGACATACAAAATGACTGTCAATCGACATCGATCTGGGGCTCCATGCAAAATCTCACCTCGTGGGGTATCCTTGATCCTGAGGAAGGTGAGAGCTCAGCCGAAAACTACACGGGGGGAACTTGTTAATGATCTCAAGGCAGCTGGGACCACAGTTACCAAGAAAACCATTGGTAACACATTACGCCGTAATGGATTAAAATCCTGCAGTGCCCGCAAGGTCCCCCTGCTCAAAAAGGCACATGTATAGGCCCATCTGAAGTTTGCAAATGAACATCTGGATGATTCTGAGAGTGATTGGGAGAAGGTGGTGTGGTCAGATGAGACTAAAATTGAGCTCTTTGGCATTAACTCAACTTGCCGTGTTTAGAGGAAGAGAAATGCTGCCTATGACCCAAAGAACACCGTCCCCACTGTCAAGCATGGAGGTGGAAACATTATGTTTTGGGGGTGTTTCTCTGCAAAGGGCACAGGGCTACTTCACCGCATCAATGGGAGAATGGATGGAGCCATGTATCGTCAAATCCTGAGTGACAACCTCCTTCCCTCCACCAGGATATTATAAATGTCTCGTGGCTGGGTCTTCCAGCACGACAATGACCCGAAACATACAGCCAAGGCAACAAAGGAGTGGCTCAAAAAGAAGCACATTAAGGTCATGGAGTGGCCTAGCCAGTCTCCAGACCTTAATCCCTTCGAAAACTTATGGAGGGAGCTGAAGATCCGAGTTGCCAAGCGACAGCCTCAAAATCGTAATGATTTACAGATGATCTGCAAAGAGGAGTGGGTCAAAATTCCATCTAACATGTGTGCAAACCTCATCATCAACTACAAATAACGTCTGACCGCTGTGCTTGCCAACAAGGGTTTTGCCACCAAGTATTAAGTCTTGTTTGCCAAAGGGATCAAATACTTATTTCTCTGTGCACAATGCAAATAAATATATATAATTTTGACAATGTGATTTTCTTTTTCTTTTTTTATATAATCTATCTCTCACTGGTAAAATTAACCTAGCCTAAAAATTGTAGACTGCTCATGTCTTTGACAGTGGGCAAACTTACAAAATCAGCAAGGGATCAAATACTTATTTCCTTCACTGTATATATATATATATATATATATATATATATTAGTATACAGCAGGCTCAGGGGGTGTATGTTATATACAGAAGTATACCATTCCGCTAACACTCGGCTGAGGCGTCATCGGTGAACAATGTCAGCTCCCCCCTCCCCATGGACGGTCCCTATGCTCTCTGCTGCCGTCGCCGCTCACCCCCCCCCCCCTTCCCCTAGATGGTCCCCATGCTTTCTGCTTTCTTTAACATAGCTGAAAGCATGGGGACCGCCCGGGGGAATGAGCAGCCATGGCAACTGTGAGCATGAGGACCGTCTTCGGGCAGGAGGATAAGCGACGACAGCAGCAGAGAGCATGGGGACTGTCCGGGGAGAGGGGGTGAGCGGCGACAGCTGACCAAAACAAAGGTTAGTTGACTAACTGTAAATACTGCAGCAACGACAATGTCGTGCGCTACTCGGGTGGGGGAAACCACTCTTGGCTCAGGCAAGGCCCACCGGGTGATTTGGTGGGTCTGCTTGTGCCTGTATATGTTTGTGCCTGTATATCTGCCTCAGTAGCCAGCCTGCAGCTGCTGTAACTGACTAAGCACATATGATAATCTGTCACGAAGGCCACGTACTGTCACGTACCGCCTTGGCGGTAAGGCAGTTGGCCAACAGGGAGCAGATGACTGTCTATAGTTCTATAGGTACCTGTGGCAGATCAGACAGCAGCAGGGCAGGCTCGGCTGGGACTTAGGTAGCAAGCAGATGTCAGGCGGTGTGAAGCAGGTCAGATGTGGATGCAGCACGGCACGACTTTGGAACAGCTCAGTGCTAGACCAGGAAGGTATGGATTGCTAGGAACAGGAACTGGAAACACGGGACAGGGACAGGAACTTGAACAGGGAACACACTAGAAGGCCATCACATAGACAAACTATAGGAAACACAACAACGCTCAGGCATAGAACTAGGGGGCTGGACCCCTCTTATAGTCCAGGGTACTCACGGGTCAAAGTTCGTCCATGAGGTCCAGTGCGCATGCTGCCCCTTTAAGAGCTGGCACGAGCGTGCGCGTGCACCCTACGGGATTCGGCAGAGGTGAGTGGACGCGAGCGCTGGCGTCTCCTGAGGAGGCTGGGGCCAGTGCTTGCCGACTCGTGGCTGCAGCTGTCAGGGGGAGGTTGGAGAACACAGCCCGCAGTCACGGACATTACAGTATCCCCCCTCTTACGCCCCCTCTTCTTGGGACCAGAGCGAGAGAGAAACTTCTTCAGAAGAGTAGGGGCATTGAGGTTCTCCTCTGGCTCCCAGGACCTCTCTTCAGGACCAAACCCCCTCCAATCCACCAAATAAAAAGTCTTTCCTCTCACTCTCTTGGTGTCCAAGATCTCCTTGACCTCAAAGATGTCTGAGTGGCCGCTGGAGGCAACCGCAGGGCTGGGAGTCTTAGAATAGCGGTTCAGGATCACAGGTTTCAGGAGGGAGACATGGAAGGAGTTGGGAATCCTGAGGGTAGGAGGCAACCGAAGCTTGTAGGCGACAGGGTTGATCTGCTGCAGAACCTCGAATGGTCCGAGGAACCTTAGGGCAAATTTGCATGACGGCACCCTCAGTCGAATATTCCTGGATGACAGCCAGACCTTAGTGGCAGGAAGAAACCGAGGAGGCTCTCTTCTCCTTGTGTCAGCCTTCCGTTTCATGCGGTCTACTGCCATTAGGATGGAGGATTGAGTCTGCTGCCAGATCTACAAAAAGTCTCTAAAGTTGGAGTCAGCTGCAGGTACCTCGGAAGTATCAGGCAGCGGGAGAGGAATTTGTGGGTGCTGGCCGTAGACAATGCAGAACGGTGTATTCCTAGTAGACTCACTGGTGTGATTATTGTAGGAGAACTCCGCCTATGGGAGCAGCTGCTCCCAGTCATCATGCTGCTTGGAGATGAAGTGGCGTAGGTAGTTTTCCAAAATCTGGTTCATCCTCTCGACCTTACCATTAGACTGAGGATGGTAGGCAGAAGAAAAGTCCAACTTCACGCCAAGAACCTCAAGGTAAACTGAACCCACCGATCAGACACAATAAGCTGCGGCAAGCCGTGCAGGCCGAAGATGTGTTGGATAAATAACTTGGCCAACTGAGGAGCTGAAGGAAGACCAGTCAGAGGAACGAAGTGGGCCATCTTCGAAAGTCCACCACCACCCAGACAGCACTGCATCCAGCAGAGAGAGGCAGGTCCGTGATAAAGTCCAACGCTATATGCTGCCAGGGAGCATTGGGCACAGGCAATGGCTGTAGCAGGCAAGCAGGTCTGGAGTGGGTGGCCTTGTTGGCTGCACATACAGCACAGGAAGAAACAAAGTCCACAATATCCTTGGGCTGAGTGGGCCACCAGAAATGACGAGCAATCAAATCCCGGGTCTTGCGTAACCCCGTGTGACCAGCCAGTCTAGAGGAGTGTCCCCAGCGGAGGATTCTTCCACGATCAGCCAGGTGCACAAAAGTCCTCCCTGGAGGAATGTCCCCAATTTGCAGGAGATTGACCGAGACAATGCAAGATGGATCGATAATGGTGTCTTCTGTCTTGAAAGACCTGGACGAGGCATCGGCCCTCACATTCTTGTCGGCCGGGCGATAATGAAGCTCAAACTGGAACCTTGCAAAGAACAGTGACCACCCGGCCTGACGAGGGTTCAGCCGTTGGGCCGTCTGGAGGTAGGTCAGATTCTTGTGGTCGGTAAAAATCAAGATCGGATGAGCTGCGCCCTCTAGTAGATGTCTCCACTCCTCCAGAGCCAATTTGATGGCCAGTAACTCCCGATCCCCAATTGAGTAGTTGCGTTCTGCGGACGAGAAGAGCTTAGAGAAGTATCCACATACTCTTGACTTGCCCTTGGGACCTCTCTGGAACAGGAGTGCACCAGCACCGACAGAGGATGCCTCCATCTCTAACGAAAACTGCAGAGACATCTGGATGATGGAGGATAGAGGCTGACGTGAAGGCACTCTTCAGGCTATTGAATGCGGACTCTGACTCGGGAGTCCACACCTTGCGTTCATACCCTTCTTAGTAAGTGTAACGTCTATGGCCACGGTCCGCCGTTCGGTCATTAACCTCGACGGCCGTGGCCATGGACATCTTACCTCGTTGCAGCATCGTCCTCCTGTTAGGCACCGGCACTCCCTTCCGGACTTCGAGTGTCTCCGGCGGGCACGCGTGCACGCGCGTGCACGGCCTTAAAGGGCCAGTGCGTGCATTTTTGCAGGAACTCTGCAATCTAGTCCAGGATGCCCTGGGCTATAAAAAGGGCTCTACCCTCTTGCTCTTTGCCAGAGTGTTGTTCGTTACCCATTGTTTGTCGTGCTTATGGTCTCCCAGTGTCTTCCAGTTTCCCAGTGTACCTTGTTCCTGTATCCCGTATCCTGTTTCCGTGCTACCTAGTTCTAGTGCCGTACTGTGCTATTGCCGTACTGTGCTACAGTCTAAGCTTGATCTGCTACGCCTCACCTGAAGACTTCCTGCTGCCTGGTCCTGGATGTGCCTGCCTCGCTACTGCCTACGATTGCCTCAGGTACCCTCGCTGAACTAATTGAACTCTGTACTTATCTGTTTGGCCAGCTGCCATCCCACTACGCAGTACAGCCTAGTGGGTCCACACCCCGCATCGTGACAGTAAGGTTAGAGATGGGAGAAGTCAGTGAGGAGAAGTTCAGAATAAACTGCCTGTAAAAATTAGCAAATCCCAAAAAGCGCTGTATGGCTCTCAAGCCTTGAGGGCGTGGCCACTCCAGGACAGACTTTACCTTTTCAGGATCCATCTCGAGACCTCGATTCGAGACGATGTAGCCCAGGAAGGGTAGAGCATCCTTGTCAAACACGCACTTCTCCAACTTGGCGTACAGACGATTCTCCCTTAACCGTAGCAGAACCTGACGGACATGTCTCTGGTGCGTCATAGGATCTGTGGAGAAAATCAAGATGTCATCAAGGTAGACTACTACACAAACATAGAGGAGGTCGCAGAAAATGTAATTCAAAAACTCCAGGAAGACCGCGGGAGCATTACACAGGCCGAAGGGCATTATCAGATACTCATAGTGTCCATAACGGGTGTTAAATGCAGTCTTCCATTCATCACCATGGCAGGTCTAGTTTGGAAAAAATGTTTGCACCACGTATATGATCAAACAGTTCAGAGATCAGTGGCAATGGATATTTATTCTTCACCGTGATCTGGTTGAGAACACGGTAGTCGATGCAAGGACGAAGAGAGCCATCTTTCTTTTTGACAAAGAAGAACCCGGCTCCCGCCGGGGAGGAAGACTTTCGTGTGAAGCCCCTTTCTAAGTTCTCTTTCACATAGGAGGACATGGATAGAGTCTCTGGCAAGGAGAGAGGATATACCCTACCACGGGGAAGGGATGCACCAGGAATCAGTTCAATAGGGCAGTCATACGCCTGATGTGGGGGCAAAGTCTCCGCCTCCCTCTTGCTGAAGACGTCCGAAAAGGCAGTATAATGACCCGGCAATCCTGCCAATGTCCGAGGCAGAGAAGGCTGAGCCGAACGAATCCGCACCAGGTAACGACCTTGACGCTCAAGGCCCCACTGGAGAACCTCTCCAGAATTCCAGTCCAGAACTGGGTCATGGAGTCGGAGCCAAGGCAGCCCCAGCAACACAGGGTTAACAGCTTTGGGCAGGACATAGAAAGACAGATGTTCGGAGTGAACACTTGGAGCCTCAACGGCTTGGTCCCGGATATAACTGGGTCTGGCAGAGGTAGTCCATTTACCAAAGCAACTGTCAACGGGCTCTCCAGAGGGGTGGTGGGCAATTGCAGAAGATCCACCAGATTTCTGCGGATTAAATTAGCAGCGGATCCAGAGTCCAGATACGCAGAGACCTGATGCATTTTCTCACCGGTCACTATGGTCACGGGTATGGACAATTTAGACGAAAGTCCATCTTTACCCAAGGTCGTCACCCCAAGCAACCCTGGGTTTTGGGATTTTTGGGGACACAGGCGCACAAGATAACCATCGAGATCGGAATAAAGACAGAGTCCAGATGTGCGTCTGCGTTGTCTCTCTTGAGTAGATAACTTACACTGGTCCGTTATTACCGATTTCTTAGGAGGATCGACATCGGGGGACAGCAGGGGTTGCTGCAAAGTAGGAACCAGACTAGGAAGGGCTCTCTCCTGTTGAACCTCTTGGAGGCGTTCACGGATCCGTATATCAATCCGGGCAGACAGAAGGATGAGGTCATCCAGGGTAGACGGCAGATCCCGGGCAGTAAGTTCGTCTTTAATTCTGGAAGATAGTATATGCCAGAATGCAGCCACCAGAGCCTCATTGTTCCATAAGAAGAGGGTGCGGAAGTGGATGGCGTACTCACTCACGGAGGTGTCTCCTTAGCGCAGGTTAATCAAAGAGGCCGCTACAGATGAAACCCGTCCAGGCTCCTCGAACACTGTGCGAAAAGTCCGGAGTAAGGCAGGGAAGTCACGGGTCTCTGGTCCTTGTCTCTCCCAGATAGTGTTCGCCCATGCAAGAGCCTTGCCGGTGAGGAGAGAAATGATGAAAGCGACCCTGGCACCATCAGACGAAAAAGTTTAAATGGATCTGGCATTGATTAAGAAAACCACAACAGGTACTTGCTTCTCCATCATAGCGGTCAGGAAGTGGCAAAGAAACACGTGGGTCAATGCTGCCAAGAGGTGTAGACTGAGGATCCACATTGCCAAGAGGTGTAGTAGGAGGAATGGCAGCTTGTGCCTCCTGCCGACGTGCAAGAATGTTCAACGCCAGGAGGAGTTGGTCCTGTCGAGACCAGAGGTCGAGCATATCCGTTCGCAACTCCTGTGACGTCGTCATAGTCTTGGATCGACCAGTGGGGTCCATGGCCTGAGCGTACTGTCACGAAGGGTCTGTGGACCCACTGGGTCGTACCGCCTTGGCGGTAAGGCAGCAGGCCAAAAGGGAGCAGGTGACTTTCTATAGTTCTATAGGTACCTGTGGCAGCTCAGACAGCGGCAGGGCAATCTCGGCTGGGACTTAGGTAGCAGGCGGACGTCAGGCGGTGTGAGGCAGGTCAGATGTGGATGCAGCACGGCACGACTTTGGCACAGCTCAGTGCTAGACCAGGAAGGTATGGATTGCTAGGAACAGGAAACATGTATAGGTACAGGGACAGGAACTGGAACAGGGAACACACTAGGAGGCTATCACATAGACAAACTATAGGGAACACAACAACGCTCAGGCATAGAACTAGGGGGCTGGACCCCTCTAATATTCCAGGGCACTCATGGGTCAAAGTTCGTCCATGAGGTCCGGTGCGCGCGGTGCCCCTACGGGATCCGGCAGAGGTGAGTGGCGTCTCCTGAGGAGGAGGCTGGACCCAGTGCTTGCTGACTTGTGGCTGCGGCTGTCAGGGGGAGGTTAGAGCTAACAGCCCGCAGCCACGGACATTACATAATCCCTGCACTCCTGGCAGCCATACCTTCTGTGTTCTGGAGGAGTAGCGTCGATGCCGTCACATTAAGCCTGCTCTGCCATTGGCTATCCCAAACATCAGTAACTGTATGCTATCCAATCAGAATCGCTGATATGTTAATCACTTATCAGCGATTGTAATTGGGTAGAATACAGTTACTGATGGCAGAGGCTGGGCTGCATGTAATAACCGACCTTGAAAAAAACTAAATGCGAAGATGACGTCGGTTATCTGCGCTGAATTTTGGTTTCGGTTATTTTTCGATTAATTGCCGAGCCCTACCTTAGGCCCCCAAAGTGCACCCATGCTAGGTAATGAACAAACAGTTCTTTCAAATTTTGGAATTATTACTTAGAGGGGTTGTCTCATCTTGTCTATTCCCTTTTTTTAAATGCCTGGGTGTTGCGCAGTGGCGTAACTACCGCCGTAGCAGCCGCAGCGGCTGCTACGGGGCCCGTGGCATGAGGGGGCCCGTGTCGCCCGCCGGCACGGGCCCCCACCATGGCCGGAGGCTCCGCTAGCAGCCGCTATGGCTGCTACAGCGCGACGCCACTGAACACTACGGCAGAGCAGGGAGGTATCTCCCCGCTCTGCCATTAAACAAAAGACATGTATCCCCTATCCACAGGATAGGGGATACATGTGTGATCACTGGCATTGATAGGGAGAACGAGGGACTGAAAGTCCCCTGAAGTTCTCCATCGCAAACCTCGGACTTCCGGGGTCTGTGTCGGCAACTCCGTAGAAATGAATGGAGCGCCGATCGCGCTTGTGCGCATGCGTGACCAGTGCTCCTTTCATTTTTATTGAGCTGCGCAGACGCCGTAAGTCAGAGGTTAGTCATGGAGAACTTGGGGGGACTTTCGGTCCCCCGTTCTCCTTATCGCTGGCAGCGATCACACATGTATCCCCTATCCTGTGGATAGGGGATACATGTCTTTTGTAGGACACACTGTAGGTCACATTTTTTTGGGGGGTTGGGGACGCTGTATGGCGTTACCTACAGGGGGGGGTGCTGTATGGCGTTCCCTACAGGGGGGGGCTGTATGTCGTTCCCTACAGGGGGGGCTGTATGGCGTTCCTTACAGGGGGGGCTGTATGGCGTTCCCTACAGGGGGGGCTGTATGGCGTTACCTACAGGGGGGGCTGTATGGCGTTCCCTACAGGGGGGGCTGTATGTCGTTCCCTACAGGGGGGGCTGTATGGCGTTCCTTACAGGGGGGGCTGTATGGCGTTCCCTACAGGGGGGGCTGTATGGCGTTACCTACAGGGGGGGCTGTATGGCGTTCCCTACAGGGGGGGGATGTATGGCGTTCCCTACAGGGGTGGGCTGTATGGCGTTCCCTACAGGGGGGGACTGTATGGCGTTCCCTACAGGGGGGCTGTATGGCGTTCCCTACAGGGGGGCTGTATGGCGTTCTCTACAGTGGGGGCTGTATGGCGTTCTCTACAGTGGGGGCTGTATGGCGTTAGCGCCATACAGCCCCCTCTGTAGATAACGCCATACTGTCCCCCCTGTAGATAATGCCATACAGCCCCCTCTTTAGATATCTACAAAGGGGGCTGTATGGCGTTATCTACAGAGGGGGCTGTATGGCGCTATCTACAGAGGGGGCTGTATGGCGTTATCTACAGGGGGGATGTATGGCGTTATCTACAGGGAGGATGTATAGCGCTATCTACAGGGGGGGCTGTATGGTGTTCCCTACAGGGGGGGCTGAGTGGCGTTCTCTACAGTAGGGGCTGTATGGCATTCTCTACAGTGGGGGCTGTATGGCGTTAGCGCCATACAGCCCCCTCTGTAGATAACACCATACAGTCCCCCCTGTAGCTAACGCCATACAGCCCCCTCTGTAGATATCTACAAAGGGGGCTGTATGGCGCTATCTACAGAGGGGGCTGTATGGCGTTATCTACAGGTGGGATGTATGGTGTTATCTACAGGGGGGATGTATGGCGTTATCTACAGGGGGGTGTATGGCGCTATCTACAGGGGGGGGCTGTATGGCATTATCTACAGGGGGGCTGTATGGCATTATCTACAGGGGGGCTGTATGGCGTTATCTACAGGGGGGCTGTATGGCGTTATCTACAGGGGGGCTGTATGGCATTATCTACAGGGGGGCTGTATGGCGTTATCTACAGGGGGGGCTGTAAAAAAGGCACTATCTACAAGGGGGGTTGTGTGACACCCAGGGGAGGGGGGGCCCCAGTCAAAAGTTTGCTATGGGGCCCAGTCTTTCCTAGTTACGCCCCTGATGTTGCGGCCTAAAGCCGGTTTTAGCAAAGCATAATACACACATACACTCTATGGACACTCTATAGACAAAAGTATTGGGACACACCTCTTAATCATTGAATTTAGGTGTTTTGTTCAGTCCCATTGCCACATGTGTAAAAAAAAAATCAAGCACCTAGCCATGCAGTCTGCCTTTACAAACATTTGTGAAAGAATGGGTCATTCTAAATAGCTCACTAAATTTGAGTGTTGTACTGGGGCGCACAGTGCATAAAAGTCGCCAACGCTTTGCTGAATCAATAACTGCAAAGTTCCAATCGCCACTAAATGTGTGTCGGGGATTCACAGTGAGCAAGTAGAAATGAAGGGGAAGCAGCGCTCGTACGAGCGCTGAACCCCCTTCATAACAGCTGATCGGCGGGGGTCCTGGAAGTCGGCCCCCGACCCATCAGCTATTGATAGCCTATCCTAGGGATAGGCCAGCAATTTTTAGCAACTGGATAACCCCTTTGGATTTAGAATGGAGTGATGTAAAAGCTTCTGTAGGTGTCAGTTTGGGATCATACCTCTACTATGGACCCCCTTGAGACCCTGGCTCAGCAAATGCAGGGTCTCTCCCTACAGGTCCAGGCCCTGGCTCAGAGGGTCAACCAGCCTGATGCTACCTTGGTAGTCCCCCTCACCTCACCTCTTGAACCCCACCTCAAGTTGCCCGACCGGTTCTCAGGGGACCGGAAGACTTTTCTCTCCTTTCGGGAGAGTTGTAGGCTTTATTTTCGCTTAAAGCCCCACTCCTCAGGTTCTGAGAGCCAGCGGGTGGGTATAATTATGTCCCGGCTCCAGGAAGGGCCCCAAGAATGGGCCTTCTCCTTGGCTCCTGACGCCCCTGAACTTTCCTCCGTTGATCTTTTCTTTTCTGCTCTCGGACTCATCTATGACGAGACTGACAAGATTGCTTTTGCCGAGAGTCAGCTGGTGACCTTACGTCAGGGTAAGAGACCTGTTGAGGAGTATTGCTCTGACTTTAGGAAGTGGTGCGTAGCTTCTCGGTGGAATGACCCTGCCTTAAGGTGCCAGTTTAGATTGGGTCTGTCGAACGCCCTGAAAGACCTGCTAGTTAGCTATCCCTCTTCTGACTCCCTAGACCAGGTTATGGCTTTAGCGGTACAACTTGACCGACGTCTCAGGGAACGACAACGTGAACGTTTATGTGTTTTCTCCTCTGACTCCCCCATGATGCCTCCCGAGGTTCCGTTGCTTCGTTCCTCCCCGGAAGACTCGGAGGTACCTATGCAACTCGGGGCCTCCGTGTCCCCCCAACAACGTAGAGATTTCCGCAGGAAGAATGGTCTCTGCTTCTATTGTGGGGATGACAAGCATCAAGTGAACAACTGTCCTAAGTGTAAGAATGCAGCCGGAGAACTTCCGCGCCTAAGTGATCATCGGGGAGGTCACTTGGGCGCACAGGTATTTCCCGTAAATATGAAACGTAATAAAATCTTGCTTCCCTTTCAGGTCTCTTTTGGTGGTAGGTCTGCTGCCGGCAGTGCCTTCGTAGATTCAGGGTCTTCTGCTAATATTATGTCTGTGGAATTTGCTATGTCTCTAGCTATGTCATTGATTGATTTGCCTAAACCTGTCCCGGTAGTGGGTATTGACTCCACTCCTCTTGCTAATGGTTATTTTACACAGCATACCCCTGTTTTTGAACTCCTGGTTGGCTCCATGCATTTGGAGCAGTGCTCTGTTCTGGTGAGGCAGGGATTATCGTCCGATTTGGTTTTAGGCCTTCCCTGGTTGCAGTTGCATAATCCCACGTTTGACTGGAATACTGGGGATCTTACCAAATGGGGTAATGAATGCATGACGTCATGTTTTTCTGTTAATTCTATTTCTCCTCATAGAGAATACGATTGCGCAATTGATTTGGTACCAGGAGCTATGCTCCCTAAGGGTAGGGCTGGGTCTAAAAATATTAAGGCTGATGCACTGTCGCGTAGCTTCATGGCCAGCCCTCCTTTGGAGGAAGATCCTGCATGTGTTTTGCCTCCAGGTATAATCATTTCCTCTATTGATTCTGATTTAGTCTCTGAAATTGCGGCTGATCAAGGTTCAGCTCCCGGGAGCCTTCCTGAGAACAAGCTGTTTGTTCCCCTGCAATTCCGGCTAAGGGTACATAGGGAAAATCATGACTCTGCATTATCTGGCCATCCAGGCATCCTGGGTACCAAGCACCTCATTGCCAGAAACTATTGGTGGCCTGGGTTGCCCAAAGACGTTAAGGCCTACGTCGCCACTTGTGAAGTTTGTGCTAGGTCCAAGACTCCCAGGTCCCGACCAGCGGGCTTACTATGTTCTTTGCCCATTCCCCAGAGACCTTGGACCCATATCTCCATGGATTTTATCACCGATTTGCCTCCATCTCAAGGCAAGTCGGTGGTGTGGGTTGTAGTAGACCGCTTCAGTAAGATGTGCCATTTTGTGCCCCTCAAGAAACTACCCAATGCTAAGACGTTAGCTACCTTGTTTGTCAAACACATCCTGCGTCTCCATGGGGTCCCTGTCAATATTGTTTCTGATAGAGGGGTACAATTTGTTTCATTGTTTTGGAGAGCCTTCTGTAAAAAGTTGGAGATTGATCTGTCCTTCTCCTCTGCCTTCCATCCTGAAACTAATGGCCAAACTGAGAGGACTAATCAGTATCTAGAACAATATTTAAGGTGTTTTATCTCTGACTGTCAATATGATTGGGTCTCATTCATTCCCCTCGCCGAATTTTCCCTTAATAATCGGGTCAGTAACTCGTCAGGGGTCTCCCCCTTTTTCTGTAATTTTGGGTTTAATCCACGGTTCTCTTCCGTTTCACCTGGTAGTTCCAACAATCCCGAGGTAGAGGTCGTTCATCGAGAACTGTGCACAGTCTGGGCTCAGGTTCAGAAGAACCTAGAGGCGTCCCAGAGCATACAAAAGACTCAGGCAGATAGAAAACGTTCTGCTAACCCGTTTATGGTCGGGGATCTGGTGTGGCTATCATCTAAAAATTTGCGCCTTAAGGTCCCGTCCAAGAAGTTTGCTCCCCGGTTTATAGGGCCGTACAAGGTCATTGAAGTCCTCAATCCTGTCTCCTTCCGACTGGAGTTGCCCCCATCTTTTCGAGTACACGACGTGTTCCATGCCTCCCTCCTTAAACGCTGCTCCCCATCCTTGGCTCCCTCGAGGAAACCTCCGGTCCCTGTTCTCACCCCTGAGGGGGCAGTATTCGAGGTGGCCAAGATTGTGGACAGCAGGATGGTCCAAGGCTCCCTCCAGTACCTGGTCCATTGGAGAGGATACGGGCCTGAGGAGAGGACTAGGTACCGGCTCGGGATGTTCACGCTGGGATATTGGTCAGGAGGTTTCACCTTCGTTTCCCCAGTAAACCAGGTCCACTTAGAAAGGGTCCGGTGGCCCCTCATAAAAGGGGGGGTACTGTAAAGGATCTGCCAGGCACAGCTTCGGGGTTAACGCCTATAGATAATCAGTCTGCACCTGCTTCTATGTCTGTGAGACTGACTCCATCTTCCACCACTCAGGGTGGCAGGCTTAGGAGTGTGAGAACCTATCACAGCCTGGCCAGACGGAGCAAGCTCCCGCCCTCTGTCTATTTATACCTGCCTTTCCTGTTCCTCCTTTGCTTGTGATTCTTCTCTGTTGGTTTCCTGGCCGTGCTGCAGCTTCTTATACTACTTATCCTCTGCTTGTGATTGACCTTGGCTTTTCTGACCACTCTTCTGCTCTGCGTTTTTGTACCTCGCTCATCTCCTGGTTGGACTCGGCTCGTTCACCTCGCTTGTTGCTCACGGTGTTCCCGTGGACAACTTCCCCATTTCCCTGGCTTCTTTGTACCCTTGTCTGTTTGTGTGTCGTGCACCTATTGAGTGTAGGGACCGTCGCCCAGTTGTACCCCATCACCTAGGGCGGATCGTTGCAAGTAGGCAGGGACTGAGTGGCGGGTAGATTAGGGCTCACTTTTCTGTTTCCCCACCCCCCGTCATTACACATACACAAAATAAAAAGTGTTAGTATTGTGGACTAGTGTGGTTTTTCTTGAAATAATAAAGGTAACCTTAATGACTAATAGGGCAGAATTCAGTTAGGCAGAACCATTTGTCTTTAGTACCAAAGACATAAGAATTATCAGTAATAATAATCTTTCCATCTAATGCCAGCTTTACATTGTCACCCAGAATGTATGTTACACCTAAACTGCACAAAAATAATCCATCTACCCAATTTTTATTAGTTAAGCCCCCACCAAAACCATATTTTTACTATATGCAGAATGAATATATATAGCTTTTCCTGTGCCAATTCTGTTTGACCTTCCAATGGAGAAAACAAATTGGGTCGAAAGGATCCGCATTCTGGGAAAGGTCTAGAAATCCAAGATTGCCGCTCTGAACCCTGGGAACTTTTTGAGCACGGGGTTCAGGAAGCACATGTGTATTTGTGGCCACCCTGCCTGTATCAGCTGGTGGAAGGGGTAACATTAAAAATGGCTACATTCTTGGGAAACCGAAGACGTTTGGAGTACATAGATTTGGTATGAATTTCACACAAATCTTCACATAATGTGACCTGATAATAAATAGGCAAATGCCCCTTATTAATGCCTGAACATCACTTTGTTTTATCACCTTGAAGTAGTTGCTGTGTTTTAATGTGTGTGTATATTTAAGCGGCACATTGATTCACTTTAAAGCAATTTTTATCACAATAACTGTGAACACTGAAGGGTAAATGATAGCAGGCTCTGTATGAACTGTGTTTAGCTATAGACCTCCTGACTTTGTCCACATAGTTCACGGAATTACACGGACAACCTGCGTCTGTTTACTCAGTAACAATCTATTCTTTCAATGGCGTCTTTGTAGGGAGTCAAGTACCTTTCTGTAAATGCTGTTTGTTCAAAGTAAAAAATGATTTATGCTAGGTAAAAAGTATATAGGCAAAGTATTTAGTGTTTCTTAGGAGCACTTTGTGAATTTTTTTCCCTCTCATATTGCTAGCCATGCAAAATCATTGTAAAAACATACGTTACTTTTTAGTTCTGACACCCTTTTTCGCAGTGGCGCATCATTTAGTGCGTTCAGCAGCTTTTTCTTCTAAATGGTTGCCTGCGGCAGATATGGCTCCCAGAACATGAGACCCATCATGCCACTGGCGATATGACGCCGATAGAGGCGGGGGAAAGGGAGGGAAGTAGGAGAGTGTGACGTCAATCTGTAGTACTAAATGGGAGAGGCACTCAGCAGAGACTGACGTCTGGTTTACAGGGGAGAGGCTGTTCTACACAGCGAGTCAAATGGGCACTACTAACGGAACAGTAGATAAAAAATGTTCCCTAAATCCTTTAAATAAGAAAAAATGTTTCCTGCAAAATTCTGTTTGAGACCTGACAGGTGCTGGAATATCAAATATTCTGGGTTATTGGACTATCATACAAAATGATGTAATATTTAATAGTAAGGTTAGAGTACCTCCAGGAAGACAGCCAAAGATGCTTAATAACCAATGGAGTCTCATAATTTGTTATTCTTCTCAGTGGTCAACTTCTGGATTTGTAGGGGTTCTGGATTATACCGCTTTTCTGTCCAGAAACAAGTGCTGGAGTCATATTTGGACAATATAATGTTTGTGTTCTACTATTATTAAAAAATATAGTACAGTATACTAGAAAATAAAATATGCAGCTTTGATGGTAGTTACATACGTGGCTATTTTGCTCTAAAAATCGGGGTTAGACTGTGTTCAGATCTTCGTCGGATGTCCCGTTAGGAGTCTTCGTTGCAAATTCTGCAATTCTGCGCTATTTTTTTTCTGGCAAAACGACGGACACTATGAAAGAACCTATTAAAGTTAATGGGTTCTGTCAGGTGCCATCTGTGTCTGTAACTGAGCCTTAGGCCTTATTTACACGAGCGTGTTAAACATCCGTGGGACGGCCGTTGAAACAGCAGCCGTCAACACGGACCTATGTAATTCAATGTGGCCGTTCACACAGCCGTTGTTTCAACGGACAGTGTGAAGGGTCTGTGGGAAAATAGGACATGTCCTATCTTTTCACGCATCATGCATCGCTCCATAGACTCTCATCTATGGGGGATGCGAAACAACTGTCGTTTTTCACATCCGAGGTGCGCAACGCTCGTGTAAATAAGGCCATAGACTGTTTTTTCCACATAGGGCTTTGGGAATCAATCCCACTTTTGGATGTAAAAATATATGACTCCTGCACAGAACCATAAAATATATGTCTGCAACTGTCCTAAGGCCTGGTCCAAACTTTTGGCGAGTTAATTTTTAAGAGCACCATCACCATCACACTAACAAAAATTACACCAAAAAATGCTTTCTTGAAGGGGTTGTGTGGGCCTTAACATTAATGGCATTTCCACTGTCTGCCATACCAGACAAAGTCCAAGGCCTTGTTCACACGACGCTAAAAAAAACAATGTGTAAATGTGTCAAAAAAACCGCTAGCATTTTTGTAAAGCGTTTTTAAAAATACAAGGGATTTTGATGCGATTTCGGTTCGTTTGTTTACGTGTCAAAGAATTGACCTGACACTTTTTTTTTTACACAACGTGTTTTTTAAACATGCGCATGTAAAAAAAACGCGTCATATTCATTAACAATGCACTTTCCCATTGATGTCAATGGGAAGCGTAAATCATGCGTTTTTGACTGGCTTTTCGCCGCGGAAAATGCGTCAAATACACGCCCTGTTAAAAAAGACCAAGGATGAGAGCTGAAGGGGCCGCAGTATTCCATAGGCGGGAAGGCAATAAGGAGTGCAGGAAAAGCGAGTCAGCAGCAAGCTGGTACAGTCTATGTGCAGCTTACCTAAACCAATCTACATGAACTACATTTCTATATGGGGACTTACAGGAAGCAGAGGGGAACGTGAATATACTTGGACTTGCGTCGCAAGTGTAAATTCTAAATATGCCTAAACTGCTTAAAGGAAACCTATCACCAACATTTCACCTATTGAACTATACTTATCCATCACTGGCCGCTGCTATCAAAAGTTCATTGCCGTTATCCCCTCTCCTAAACTCCTTCTCTGACTGTAAATAATGGTCTGCAAACATTTCCTGCCTTTTATCGTAATAATCCGGTGTCCCGTTGTGCGCACACACCAGAAAAGGACATCAATGCACAAGCGCGGGATTTAGTGTGCTGGGGGAAGGCGAGGAGCTGTCAATCAAAAGTAACGAGGCGGGGTAAACTCTGAAAGACTTGAGGAATGAAGATATGACTCTTTTCAAACGAAAATTTGGGTTACAGTATGGGCTTATAGGTTTCTATAGGTGCAGCATTATGGATATGTATAACACGGTGCATGAGGCCTTAGAGGAATCTTTTTTTAAATTTTAATTTAGGAAACAATTTGCCATGTTGCTATAGACAGCACTACTGTTTTGATACATGACCCTCACTAACTGAAAGACTATGTAAATGGAGCAATATCTAAAGTTAATCAATAATTATTCAAATATGTTCCCTAACTGGAAATTTGTACATTATTTTCTGATGAGGTTGCTTGTAGATAATGAATAGTAACACTCAGACGAGGGCTGGTAATGGAATATTGGTAACATTTGCCCTACCTGATAGTAAGGCAGGGGCGTAGCTAGGGGGGGGCAAGCGGGGCATGTGCCCCGGGCGCAGTTCAGAGAGGGGCGCCAGCGCCCCCTCCTCCTGCACTATAATTGTACCTGTGTCGCAAGGACACAGGTACAATTAGAAGCAATGAATGACCGGGCACGTTCCGTGCCCGGCCATTCAGCGCCTTTCCACAAATGAAGCGACTGGTACCTTTTGTACCAGTGACGCTTGCGTCGATCAAAGGCGCTGACTGACTGGCAGGGAAAGTCATCCTGCCCAGCCAATCAGCGCCTTTCATAGACGCCGCGTTCAACCCCCAGGAGACCTGCGCAGAAGAGAGCAGGTCTCCATGGCTGCCGGATGGCGTGGGAGCGGGATTAAGGTGAATTTGAATTTTTTTTTTTTTTAATTGTAATAGAAGTGTGCGGCTGTATCTGCGGGGGGGGACTTTGTCTACGGGGGTGTCTATCTACAGGGGGACTATATCTACAGGGCTGGGCTATATACAGGGGGACTATAGCTACAGGGCTGGGCTATATACAGGGGGACTATAGCTACAGGGCTGGGCTATATACAGGGGGACTATATCTGCTGGTCTGCTGGGCTATATACAGGGGGACTATATCTACAGGGGGGCTATATACAGGGGGACTATATCTACAGGGGGGCTATATACAGGGGGACTATATCTACAGGGCTGGGCTATATACAGGGGGACTATATCTGCTGGGCTATATACAGGGGGACTATATCTACAGGGGGGCTATATACAGGGGGACTATATCTACAGGGGGCCTATATACAGGGGGACTATATCTACAGAGCTGGGCTATATACAGGGGGACTATATCTGCTGGGCTATATACAGGGGGACTATATCTACAGGGGGGCTATATACAGGGGGACTATATCTACAGGGCTGGGCTATATACAGGGGGACTATATCTGCTGGGCTATATACAGGGGGACTATATCTACAGGGGGGCTATATACAGGGTGACTATATCTACAGGGGGGCTATATACAGGGGGACTATATCTGCTGGGCTATATACAGGGGGACTATATCTACAGGGGGGCTATATACAGGGGGACTATCTACAGGGGGGCTATATACAGGGGGACTATATCTACAGGGCGACTATATCTACAGGGCTGGGCTATATACAGGGGGACTATATCTGCTGGGCTATATACAGGGGGACTATATCTACAGGGGGGCTATATACAGGGGGACTATCTACAGGGGGGCTATATACAGGGGGACTATATCTACAGGGCGACTATATCTACAGGGCTGGGCTATATACAGGGGGACTATATCTGCTGGGCTATATACAGGGGGACTATATCTACAGGGGGACTATATCTACAGGGGGCTATATACAGGGGGACTATATCTACAGGGGGGGCTATATACTGGAGTGGGCTGTCTATAGAGCACCATATACAGGGGTGGGCTATATAGTATATAGCCCCCTGTAGATATAGCCCACCCCTGTATATGGTGCTCCATAGATAGCCCACCCCAGTATATAGCCCCCCCATGTAGATATAGTCGCCCTGTATATAGCCCAGCCCTGTAGATATATTCCCCCTGTATATAGCCCACCCCTGTATATAGCCCCCCTATGTATAGCTCACCCCTGTAGATATAGCCCCCCTGTGTATAGCCCAACCCTGTAGATATAGCCCCCCTGTAGATATAGCCCCCCTGTGTATATCCCAGCCCTGTGTATAGCCCAGCCCTGTGTATAGCCCAGCCCTGTAGATATGGTCCCCCTGTAGATATGGTCCCCCTGTAGATATGGTCCCCCTGTAGATATAGCCCACCCCTGTATATAGTCCCCCTGTAGATATAGCCCACCCCTGTATATAGTATCCCACAAATAGCTCCCCCTATAGTGCTCCACAGAAAGCCCACCCCTGTATATAGCCCCCTTGTACATATAGTCCACCCCTGTATATAGTGCTCCACAGATAGCCCACCCTTGTATATAGTATATACAGGGGTGGGCTATCTGTGGAGCACTATATACAGGGGTGGACTATCTAGTGGAGCACTATATACAGGGGTGGACTATATGTACAAGGGGGCTATATACAGGGGTGGGCTATCTGTGAAACACTATATACAGGGGTGGACTATATGTGGAGCACTATATACAGGGGTGGGCTATATCTACAGGGGGCTACATACATGGTTGGGCTATCTGTAGAGCTCTATATACAGGGGTGGGCTATATCTACAGGGGGCTATATACAGGGCTGGGCTATCTGTAGAGCACTATAGGGGGAGTTATTTGTGGGACACTATATACAGGGGTGGTCTTTAAGGGGGCACTATCTACAGGGGCTCTATGGCAGGCACTATCTACAGGGGGCTCTATGGCAGGCACTATGGCAGGCACAGTGTGTGTGTGTGGGACACGGTGTATGGCGCTATTATAATTAGAGGTGCAGTGTATGGCGCTATTATATTTATGGGCATAGTGTGTGGTATAATGAGAACTTTATATTTATTTATAGGTGCAGAAATGTTGGTAAAGTGAGAAGCTGAAGACATGTGAGCGGCAAACTGCAGAAATGGACCGGGAGAAGTTATCATAGAGGTCTGGACCGGATGGAGAAAAAGAACTAGAATCTGAGACGTCACCGGTGAGTCACTTAATGTAAATGTTTATTCTGCCTCTAATCAGCACTGTAGTCACTGTATGATCTGCAGCGAGATGATGGGTGATTTGATTATGATATGATTTCTTTTTTGTGAAACGGCATCTCCCAGCATATCCTTACCATTGTTCGGGCCATGCTGGGAGCTGTAGTTTTTCGTCGTACACACCTATACGGCAGTTGTTGCACTAAATTGAGCTGTATTTGTGCTGGTGTTGTATATATGTAGTGAGCTTGGTTCTGGGGCTGTATATATGTACTGAGCTTGGTTCTGGTGTTGTGTATAGAACCATATTGCTTGTGAAATGGACAAATAATTTTATGCTCGCGTTACATAAAAAGAAATGACACGTCGATTGGTAGAGAAAACAAACATGGCGAGGGGGAAGGAGATGTCGGGAAAGAGGTTGGTGGGGGGGGGGGGGGTGCCAAACTGAATCTTTGCCCCGGGTGCTGGAGAACCTAGCTACACCTCTGAGTAAGGCTGCATTCACTGGGTTCAGGAGATCTGCTCTCCCAAACATTTATGTTTTTATTAAAATAGGAACAGATCATATTGCAGATAGATAGATAGATAGATAGATAGATAGATAGATAGATAGATAGATAGATAGATAGATAGATAGATAGATAGATGATAGATAGATAGATAGATAGATAGATAGATAGATAGATAGATAGATAGATAGATAGATAATGCCACCCTTATACTTTGGACTAGAATCTGTTCCTATCATTGATTCAAAAAAATGTATAGCGTGTATGTCCTTGAAACCAGACTACACAGACAACTAGTAATTTAGTCTGCTTTTCCAAAAAAAAATTCAATCCATGATAATCACAGTCATACCAGGGCCATCTGTAAAATGCTCTTGGTATGATGGAGATATTGCTACCATCATAAGGCAAAACGAAGCATTCCTGCTTTCATTCTAGAAAATCGAGTCTGTCTGGCCCTGGTGGTACCCTGTGTGTTGCTATAACAATTCTATTACACAGTGTTCATTGCCTGGACTACTACCTAATGAGTTCACGGCTGTTTAGAGACGATTATAGAAGAATAAACTGGACTATTGTCCTCTACATCTGTGTAAGCTCCTTTATAACACACTAGCTGGTCAGTACAATATTTACAGAACAAACATAGGGATCCACAGTACCATTCATTATCAGACTAATTCTCAGGAAATCCTGTGTAGTGACATCAAATAAATCACACTGAGGGCGAAATAACCTGAGGAAAATACCCTCCCTCTCCCTTATCCCTTTTTACCATTGTCTAATGCCCTGGTTACATCACACAGAATATTAAACACATGCATCCCCTATCCACAGGAGAGGGGACACGTGTGATCGCTGGGACGCCCAGCGATAAGGAAAACGGGGGACCGAAAGTCCCCCGAAGTTCTCCATGACAAACCTCGGACTTCCGGGGTCTGTCTGCAGCTCCATAGAAATTAATTGTGCACTTGTCGCGCTTGTGCGCATGCGTGACCAGCGCACCTTTCATTTTTATTGAACTGTGCAGACGCCGGAAGTCCGAGGTTTGTCATGGAGAACTTCGGGGGACTTTCGGTCCCCCGTTCTCCTTATTGCTGCCAGCGATCACACATGTATCCCCTATCCTGTGGATAGGGGATGCATGTCTTTTGTAGGACAAAGTATGGGCTGTTTTTTTTTTGGGGGGGGGGGGGCGTTATCTACAGGGGGGCTCTGTATGGGGTTATCTACAGAGGGGTCTGTATGGCGTTATCTACAGGGGGGTCTGTGTGGCGTTATCTACAGGGGGGGGGTTCAGTATGGTGTTATCTACAGAGGGGGGGTCTGTATGGCGTTATCTACAGGGGGCTGTGTATGGTGCTATCTATAGTGGGGGCGCTGTGTGGTGGAGTCTATATGGAGGCACTATCTACAAAGGGGGGTTGTGTGTTACCCTGCGGAAGGGGGCCCCAGTCAAAAATTTACTATGGGGCCCAGTCTTTCCTAGTTACGCCCCTGGGCAGCGGGCTGTGTGTGGCACTATCTACAAGGGAGTGGAGTGTGCCGCTATTTACAAGGGGTGGAGTGTGCTGCTATCTACAAGGGGGGAAGCAGGCTGTGTGTGCCACTATCTACAAGGGGGGCTGTGTGGCACTATTTACAAGGGGGGCTGTGTGGCACTATCTACAAGGGGCTGTGTGTGACACCTCATTGATTGGTAGAGAAAACAAATATGGCGAGGGGGAAGGAGATGTCGGGAAATAATTTGGGGGGGCGCCAATCTGAATCTTTGACCCGGGTGGAGGAGAACCTAGCTACGCCTCTGGTTTAACTTATTGTAAAGTGCATCATTGGCACAATTTTTGTACTATTTGTTTATCTGTGGGATACACGGCCCACTGTCCTTTTTTATCTGTTGGTTTATGGATTCCTTTATCTATTGTTACTTATTATGTATATTCAATAAAGTATTTTTCTATTTTTGCATACTCCCTTGTATTTTGAGCATCTTCTTCAGTTAGGGTATATATATATCTATACGTAATGGGTGAGTTTAATATAATGTGTGGGTAGGTCTGTACACTTATGTAATTATATGCATAGTGTGATAATCCACACTAAAGCATTCTGGACAGGGAATTTCTTTATTTCGAGTCCACTTTAATGTAGGGGGTATTTGGAATATCGTAATTGTTTTATTTTATTATTAGAATAATTTTCAATGGCGCGATATACCGCAAAACACCGTGACCCACCCTTCCCCGCGGCGCGTATGTTTTGTCCGAAAAGCAGGGAATCTGTTGTTAAAAATTTGAATCCCATCCCTGGATGAGGGGGAATATGGATGGCGCACGGCCTCGGTCATTGCACCCCAATTGTGGAAATCAGCCAGCGGAAAGATGCAACAGATTTATTTAGAGGTGTGCGCCTCTTAATAAATCTATCGCATCTTACTCCAGCGGAGCAGATGGCTGAGACTGGTGTATGAATCAGCTTTTTTATATATTAGATAGTATCCTATAATAAACAGAGATGACAGGCACACTTTAAGACAGCACGATCTTAGGTTCCACCACCTCACGTGTTGCTGTTATATTTATTATTAAGAATTTGTGACTATCTTTAGCATCACTTGCTATTACTTTTTTCCTTGGTGTCACTATTTAGAGTTAATCCATGAGGGAAATCCTTTGAACCTAGTTGGTGGGATTTCTCTCGTAAATACTCTAATAGCTAAATGTTTTGTAATTACATCTTATTTTGGAACTATTGTAGTAGATTATATCCGAGTACAAGTATTCTTTTCTCAAAATAGAACGGTATGTTAGGGTCATATCTGGTAATATGACTGTGTCATAGTATAATCTCCCTTTGTAGCCTTCAGATGAATACCTGTAGCTAGTATGACTACCTTCTACACTGTAGTATGATATGTAGATAGAATTGACATAATTTGTGTAATTCCAGGTATAGTGCTACTTTTAGGCTGAGTTCACACGTTGCGGATTTGTCGCAGATATTGTTGCGGTTTTGACGCAGATCTCACCCTTTTGCATTGCAAAGTGTAAAATCTGCGCTGAAAATCTGCCTCAAATCCGCGACGTGTGAACTCAGCCTTAGGGCGGGTTCACACGTGGCGGAATTTCACTTAAATTCCGCTGCGGACACTCCGCAGCGTTAATCCGCAGCGGAGCCGTTTCTCCATTGACTTTCACTTTAATTTAGCAGTGTTCGTTTAGACGCTGCGTACAATTCCGCTGCGGAGCATAGGCTGCGGAGCGGAATGTGGTGTCCGCAGCATGCTCTGTCTGTTGCGGAGCAGTGGCGGACTGGTTGCGGACTCATTGCGGAAGTTCTCCATTCACTTCAATGGAGAATCGAAATTCCGCAATGAAGTCCGCAGATGTTATGTGTGGTGCGGAGCGTATTGGTTTTACTACCATGACATTTCTTCATTCTGGCTGGACCTATGTATTTCTAGGTCTACAGCCAGACTGAGGAAGTCAATGGGGCTCCCGTAATGACGGGAGCGTTGCTAGGAGACGTCTGTAAATAGTCACTGTCCAGGGTGCTGAAAGAGTTAAGCGATCGGCAGTAACTGTTTCTGCACCCGGGACAGTGACTACCGATCTCAATATACATGTATCTGTAAAAAAACATATAAGTTCATACTTACCGAGAACTCCCTGCGTCTGTCTCCAGTCCGGCCTCCCAGGATGACGTTTCAGTGTAAGTGACGGCTGCAGCCAATCACAGGCCAAGCACAGGCTGCAGCGGTCACATGGACTGGCGCGTCATCCAGGGAGGTCGGGCTGGATGCCGAAAGAGGGACGCGTCACCAAGACAACGGCCGGTAAGTATGAAAATCGTTTACTTTCACTAGGGAAAGTGCTGTCCCTTCTCTCTATCCTGCACTGATAGGGAGAAGGGAAGCACTTTTCCCGCAGTCCGCAGCAGCTAGTCCGCATCAATGTACTGCACATTTTGTGCAGATCCGCAGCAGAATCTGCAACGCAGATTCTGTGCGGCATTGATGCGGACAGTTGCGGAGGAATTCCGCCACGTCTGGCCGTGCCCTTACTGTATATTCACGTCGCAGATTTATTGCAGATTTTGTTGCGATTTAAAATCAGTTCCATAAATCTGTATAGGGTTGTTTCTGCGGCATGTGCATGGATTTCTGTAAGCCTCATTCAGATGCATGGGATAGTTGGAGACGTTTCTGCCGCATGTGAACATACCCTTGGGGTAATATAATTCTAAGGGTATGTTCCCACACACAGGATACGCTGCAGATTTTCTGAAACAGAAAATCTGTAGTGGAATCTCAAGAAAAACGCTGGTAAATCTGTGACAGAATTCCGCACCAAATAGTGCGTTTTTTATGCTCATATTGCTGCAGAAACTCTGCGTTTTTTCCGCAGCGGTTTTACCTGCGGATCTAGTGTTAAACATTGGTTATAGAAAAGTATAAGTGCACTTGCGAATTTTCAGCGTTTTTTACCGCGTTTCTGCTGCATAAACGCTGTAAAAACCGCAACAACATAATTGCGGAATTTCTGCTCCCCATTGAAGTCTATGGGCCGAACAACATTTGTGCGGTTTTTTTCCAATGTGTGGGCATGAGATTTTCTAAATCTCATTAACTTTTCTGCTACTGTAAGGCCGGGTTATCACGTAGCGTAAACACTGCGGAATTTCTGCAACAGAATTGTGTGTGGAAATTCCACAACATTTACAGTAGCAGCAAAGTGGATGAGATGTAGAAAATCTCATGCCCACGCTGCGGAAAAAAACCCTGCAGCGTAAACGTTAATAAATTGACATGCGGTGCAGAATTTAATTCCGCAGCATTTCAATTTATGCTGCGTTTTTGTTGATTTTCTGTTGCGGGTTTCCCCCATTGAATTCATTGGGGATGCAAAACCTGCAACATAAAGCCAAGTGTTGCGGCTTTTGCGGTGGATTCGCAGAGATTACGAGGCAAAAATCACAACACCGGAAAAAAATAAATCATACTTACCCAAAACGCTCTCCTTCTTCTTGCAGTCCAGCCTCCTAGGATGACGTTTCATACCATGTGACTGCTGCAGCCAATCACAAACTGCAGTGTCACATGGCCAGTAACGTCATTGTAGGAGACCGCACTATGCTCAGAGAAAACTGAGCATTTTTTTCCGCAGCGGAAATGGCGTTAAAAAAAACGCACAACAATGTGGCGTGATTTTTCAGATGGAATGTATATATTTTAAAAAATAACGTCTAAACATTCTTGGACAAATCTAGTGGATATAAAATGTTAACACACCCCTGTTAAAATGTCAGGTTTTTGTCATGGCAAAAAATCAGTACAATATTAATCATTTTAGAACTTTTTCCACCTTTAATGTGACCCATAATCTGTACAATTCCATTGAAAAACAAACTGAAATCATTTAGAGGGGAAAAATAAAAATGACAAAACTACAATAATGTGGTTGCATAAGTGTGAACACCCTTTTATAATTGGGGATGTGGTTGTGTTCAGGATTAACCAATCACATTTCAACTCATGTTAAATAGTATGGTGATTAGCACTGTTGCCTTGCAGTGTAGGGGTCCTGGATTCAAATCCACCCAAGGACAACATCTTCATGGAGTTTGTATGTTCTCTGTGGGTTTCTTCCCACGCCCCAAAAACATACTGATAGGGAACTTAGACTTTGAGCTACAATGGGGACAGTAAGTGTGGACCTTTGTACAGAGCTGTGGAATGTGTTGGTGCTATATAAGTAACAAAAAATAAAATAGTCAGTACACAGCTGCCGTTTTTTAAATTGATTCTGAGTAACCCCATATAAATTTCAGCTGTTCTATTAGGATTTTCCTGACATTTTCTTTGTTGCATGTGATAGCAAAAGCCATGGTCCGTAAAGAGCTTACAACACATAAAAGGGATCTGATTGTTCAAAGGCATCAGTCAGCAGAAGGGTACCAAAGAATTTCCAAGGCATTAGCTATACCTTGGATGACTGTGAAGACGGTCATGAAGAAGTGGATTACAGTTGGCACTACAGTGACATTACCAAGAACTGGACATCTCTCAAAACTTGATGAAAAGACAAGACGAAAATTGGTTGGGGAGGCTACCAGGAGGCCTACAGCAACATTAAAGGAGCTGTAGAACTTTCTAGGAAGGTACTGGTTGTGTAGTGCATGTGACAACAATCTCCCATATTCTTCATATGTCTGGGAAATGGGGTAGGGTGGCAAGACAAAAGCCTTTTCTAACAAAGATAAACATGCAAGCCCGGCTATGTTTTGCAAAGACCTACATCAAGTCTGCGAAAAGCATGTGGGAAAACATGTTATGGTCTGATAAGACCAAGATTGAACTTTTTGACCATACTTCCAAAAAGTATGTTTGGTGCAAAGCCAATGCTGCACATCACCGAAAGAACACCATACCCACCGTGAAGCATGGTGGAGGCAGCATTATGCTTTAGGGCTGTTTTTCTGCAGCTGGAACTGGGGCTTCAGTCAAGGTGGAGGGAATCATGAACAGTTACAAATATCAGTCAATATTGGCACAATACCTGCAGGCCTCTGCTAAAAAGCTGAAGTGGAATTTCACATTTCAGCACGACAACTGACAGATTTGGAGCACTTTTCACTTTTCTAAGGAAGAATGGCCAACAATTGCCAAGTCAAGATGTGCCATTCTGATAGACTTCTACCCAAAACCACTGAATGCTGTCATAATGTCAAAGGGTAATTCAACAAAGTATTAGTTTAAGGGTGTGAATATTTATGAAACCACATTATTTTTGTTCTTTATTTTTATTTTTCCACCCTAAAAGTTTTCAGTTTGCTTTTCTGAAATGTTCTGAAATAATTCATCTTGGACTGATTTTGTAACATGACAAAAACGTGGCATTTTAACAGGGGTGTGTAGACGTGTTATATCCACTGGCTGTAAATAAGTAGTCCCTACTACTCTCATTTTACACAGGTCAATGATACACTATATGGACCCAAGTATTGGGACATCTACACATTACACCTACAGGAGCTTTTATGACATCCCATTCCATATCCATAGGCATTAATGTGGAGTTGTTTATTAAAGTCACATAACTGGCACTTGTAAATACACCGTAAACCTGGCTGGTATTTATAGGTGAAGAAGGTGGCACCCCTATCTACAAGATGCCCCAATACAGAAGAGCAAATTATTAAATTAACGATGGGGGAAGATAGAATTCTGAGACAGTATTGTCTTCTCTTCAAGAATGAACATGAATTCCTATAATAAATGGTTGGCACTGGTTTAAGGCACATGTGAGTGGAACTGGTAGGGGGTTCAATACTTGTTCTTATAAAGGCAATGGCCAGGAATTATGGGCATATAGACCACGTGAGGAGTTGCCAGTGGATGACAAATTTGCAGTGGGTGCATGTACTTTACTGGTAATATGTTTACATGAAATAATCACCGGTAATCTATTGCTATCCAGTGATATCAACCCACTTATCAAGATGCCTATTTACACTTAACAACCCTCCACATGTACTAAAGGGGGTTTTACACTGGACGATTATCGGGCAGACGAGCGTTCGTATAACGCTCGTTGCCGATAATTGCCTTGTGTAAACAGGGCAGCGATCAGCAGATGAACGAGCACACGCTCGATCATCTGCTGACCGTATAGTTTTAAAAAAGTGAAAGATTATCATTGTTGGCAGCACATCTCCGTGAGTAAACAGAGACGCGCTGCCGACATGATAATAATGTATGGGGACGAGCGGTCGGAGTAACAACTGCTCGTCCCCATCCATAGCACAGCGTGACAGGAGCAAACGAGCGCCGATCAACGATGTCTCGCTGACAGGTGTTCGCTGCATCGGCTGATTGTCGGCAGGTGTAAGGCCTCATTCACATGACAGGGTTTCCCGGCCGGGTGCTGGCAGATCATAAATCGTCCGGCACCCGGCTGCATTAGGAATAATAGACCCCTAATGGGGCTATTCACACGACCGATTTTTTGACGGCCGGGAAAACCGGCCGTCAAAAAATAGGACATGCTCTATTTTCGGCCGGGTGCCCGCCCGCCCGGCTCCCATAGAAGTCTATGGGGCCGGGTAATACACGGCCATCACCGGAATGTGTCCCGAGTGATGGCCGGGTTTTCCGGCGCTTGCGCTCTATCTCCTCCTCCTCACAGCGCAGAGTGCATGTGAGGAGGAGGAATTGATGCCATTCGGACGAATGGCTGTACACTGTGTGGCAGGGCTGGGGTGTACAGCAGGTGGAGGGAGCGCTGCGCTGGCTCCCTTCCCCTGCTTGTTAAAAGCGCCCTGGCCCGGCGACACCTTCCATGGCGCCGCTAGCAGCTGCAGCGGCTGCTACTACTGTAGCGACGCCACTATAACAGAGCAGGGAGGTATCTCCCCGCTCTGCTATGTGCTAGCCACACTTTAGCTCCTTGAAGGAGCGGAATCCCCGTGTTTTCGGGGATTCCGCTCCTGGACAGAGTGCTTGATGTCTCTGTCCATATCTGGGCAGTGACATCAGGGGAAACTCCTGAAGCGGAATCCCCGAACACATGGGGATTCCCCTTCAGGAGTTGCCGCTGATGTCACTGTCCAGATCTGCCCGGCCCGGAACGGATGCAAAACTTTATGCAAACCGGCCGGGCAAAATGGCCGATTTTACCGGCCGATACTCGGGCTCGGGCGGGACCCGGTCGTGTGAATCCCGCCTTAAAGGCCCTTAACTCTGGAGGCACCGAATTTCTGGCTCTACTTTTCACAATATTTCTTTATTCTTTATTTAGGTGCATAAATAAAGAAAAAAAAAAAAGAGTTGAACGCTGAGGGCATCCTGCATTAGGCAGCGTGAGGATGTCCAGACGTCCCGGTACAGATGTCCCTGCCAGCAGCTAAAGAAAGTGCTCGGCTGGAGATGTTTGGGGGACACCTGTGATAGAGGCACTAAAGACACACTTATCACTAACCAATCAGATGTGGCAGAGGCACTAAAAGTGGCACTTGGCGGATGCACTTACGGAGGTACCTGTGGATGAGACACTAATAAGTGTCATCCGTGGTTTAGGGCTCATTTCTATGGGGCCATGCACACATCAGTGTTTTTTGCGGATCTGTTGTTCTATACGGCAAATTATAGAACATGTCCTATCCCTGTCCATCTTTGCGGACCCGTGCTGCCATTCAAGTCTATGGGCCTGCAAAAATAACGGATAGCACTCGGAAGCCACCCGTGTGTTGTCCACATTTTGCAGATACGTTGGTAGGAAATGCCTGGGAAATCCCAACACATGACCTTCCTATGGGAGTGGAACTCAAAATATGGAGGCCTTATTCAGGTTTTGAGGGCAATAAAAAAGAGTAATGTCATAAAACATATTGATGCATGCATATGGGATCTATCAGACGTTCAATGCTATGGTGGTTATAAATTCCACCCTGGAGCCTTATTCACACGAACGGTGCGTTCCTTCATTTCTTTATCTACTGTTGCGCAAATCACGCGCGACACACGGAAGTGCTTCCGTGCGCGATTTTCGCACACACATTGACTTCAATGGGTGCGTGATGCGCGAAAGACGGCCAAGTATAGGACATGGAGTGAGATTTACGCAGCGGACACACGCTGCGTGAAAATCACGGACTGTCTGAACGGCCCCATCGACTAACATAGGTCCATGCGACGCGCGTGATTTTCACACGCGCATCACGGACGTTAAACACGTTTGTGTGAATATGACTTAAAACTGAGGAGAATGAATGTGACCACGTCTCAGAGCAGTTGCTGCTTCCATTAATTAGTTCAATCACTTTAATAGAAGTCTGCACAATGGGATTGTATTACGACAGATAACTTAGCACACAGGCTCGTGATTATTGTGATATAATTAGTGCCCCCCTCCTCTTGTGTGATAGAATCTCGTGACTGGAAACTTGGAGGAAGCCAATGTCACCTCGTCACTAATGACCGATTCCAGTCCCTGGAGAGGGGCGGGGAAAACCTGCAACCTCTGTACCTGCCGCGGTCCCGCCCTCAGCCTACTGCGCATGTGCGTGGCTCTTCACTCCTGTACCAGTCCTCTGATAGTACAGAGCTTGGTGGATGCCGGCAGAACTACAGCAACGGCTGCCTAGAGACGGAGGCTTGTGCTCCAGAGGATAACACTACACCCTGCTGGATTATATACCCTGACTGCCGGCTACCGAGGAGGACGGGGTGAATGTTACTGGGCACTGCCAGGTAATGTTACTCTGCTGTACGATCCCGGTGCCCTCAAAACCTGCACCAAGCCTGGAGTTCTAGACTGTCCTACAGGGGAACAGGGGCATTTACAGGTGATCTCATCTAGTGACACTTGTGTAGCATGTAAAGGATTATTCCTTCATCTAGAGATGTAGCAGAGCTAATTTGTCATTTCCCACAACTCACATTGGTTTTACATAGGACTGCAGGTAAAGCTTTACAATTATTATTTTTAGCGTGTTGCACAAACAGATCTAACCCTAAATAATTTCTTTCTATGACAAACCTTTATGATTGATATGATGTTGGGAGTCTGAATGCTGCGACCCCCCCCCCAATTCTGAGACGGGAATATACAGAAATAGCCAAATGAATGCAAATTGGTGTTGATATTTGTGGGAAACCCCGATGAAATGACAGATTCAGCTCTGCTACATTAGTGCCTCGGTGCAGAATGCACTTCTTGTACTGCTGGCTTTAATGAAATATTAATGGCTGATGAGTGCGGGGTGAAGTCTGGATATAATCTACTTCTAGATGCCGTCATGTTGTATCCAGTGTATTGTATAACGGTGTATTGATTTGACATTTTCCTTACACCCCCTCCTCCCTCTCTCACAGAAGTTTATCAAACATGTAACTGGTACAGTATATGCAGCCGGTGACTGGGAGATGATCATGTCACTAGGCAGGTCATACATGTTACATGTATGGTGGAAGAATGAGCACTCTGGACTTCTGCGACACTTAGGGTATGTCCACACGCACTAATTACGGACGTAATTCGGGCGTTTTTGCCCCGAATTACGTCCGAAAATAGCGCCTCAATAGCGTTGACAAACATCTGCCCATTGAAAGAAATGGGCAGACGTTTGTCTGTTCACACGAGGCGTATATTTACACGCCGCTGTCAAATGACGGCGCGTAAATAGACGCCCGCGCCAAAGAAGTGTCCTGTCAGTTCTTTGGCCATAATTGGAGCCGTTATTCATTGACTCCAATGAATAGCAGTGCAAATTACGTCCGTAATGGACGTGGCGTTCAAGCGCCTGCACATGCCGTTACGGCTGAAATTACGGGGATGTTTTCAGGCGGAAACATCCCTGTAATTTCAGCCGTTACGGACGCTGCCGTGTGAACATACCCTTAGGCTAGGTCTACACGGTAACTTTGGCCACCATTCAGGTCGCACGTCAAAAGATCGTTGTGTCACATTTCTGTGATGGACGCAGCGTAAGTGGAAGTGGCTGGGTTACGACTTGCAACTTGTGGCCGCGACCATCTCAAAAAATTCAAACTGGATGGATTACTGCAATGGATGCAGCGTGACTCAGCGATCTTTGGACAAATTACCCGTTTTGGGGTCAAAGAAAAAAACAACTCTGCCTCTCATTGAAATCAATG
Organism: Rhinoderma darwinii; assembly: GCF_050947455.1. Lineage (NCBI taxonomy): Eukaryota > Metazoa > Chordata > Amphibia > Anura > Rhinodermatidae > Rhinoderma > Rhinoderma darwinii. The sequence continues at coordinate 124,091,606 of NC_134687.1, read as the reverse complement.
GGAGGCATTTTCGGACGTTTTTTTTGGCGCGTTTTCTGATGTGGTTTCCATGTCAAAAACTTGTAAAAAAAACTCAGTGTGAACTCCCCCTTAGAATCCGTTCCATTCATCTGAATGTGGTTGTTTCTGCAGCAGGTGCATGGATTTCTGCACGTTCCATTAGACCAGGATCACACACGCAGTTTTTGGCTGTTTTTTGTTAGTCCAAGCCAGAAGTGGATCTAAAAGGAAGAAAAGACTGATACATCTTCTTTATTTTGTGTCCACTTCTGTGTTTGGCTCAAAAACTGCCCCAAAAATTGCATCAAAACTTTGTGTGTGATCCTAGCCTTAAATTGAATAGAACTGATTTTTAGTTGTAACGTTTTTTGCAACGCCATCTGCTGTGTGTGACTGCACCCTAAGGGTACGCTCACTGGTGGCAGAGATGTTGTGGACGTTACTGTGACTTTTTCTTACATCTGAATGGGGTTTGTAAATACCCATGCACATGCTGCAGAAACAAACCCATTCAGATGTATGGAAGGGATTTTGAGAAATTTCTGCAACAAATCAGTTGTGTGTGAACATACCCCAACACTATGCTGCTGTCTCTGTTGATATACATGCAATAATGATGATCATAATGTTAAATCCCATATCAGCTCTTATTCCCATAAACCCAGTATTATAATGACCTGTATGGGCAGCCTTATGTAGAGTCCATCCCCCATTCTGTGTACACCTCGCATGCATAGTCTGTGTATGTGTGCGTTGTGCTATTGTCTGTGGAGTTCACACAGTCTGCGGTCAGTGATTGATACCCTTTGCATGCTGGAGCTTTGGAGTCCTGGAGCCATGGTTGCGAGTCTTTATTCCCCATTGATTCCAAGTATGAGCTATAAACTCCCAGCCTTGGAGACTGAGTGGCTTTGGAGGGGGAGGGATACTAGATGCTAACCGCCACCCAGGATCATTCAATGGGAGAGCTGGCAAGTGACATCAAAAAAGGTTTGCATAGTAAAATAAAGGGAGGGGATAGTGGAGAGTCCTCTGGGTGGGGGAGGAGGAGGACTGGGGACGCTGATCTCATCCCAGCACGATCACAAGCATTACTAATTGGTTTTCCCAGGGAAGCTGTCGAGCAACCTGTTGTTTTGCCTGTGTCTATGCAAAGGTGACTTTTTCCATATCCGTGATGTGGAACAAAATAGTTAGGAAGTTGACAATTCCCGGTATGAAAAGAGTGTAGGGGTGCGGAGATACTTACCTTTGGCTCCTATAAATCTTCAGTGAGGTAAGTATTTGTCTTGTCGGTTTAGGTTTACTTGTAGCAGTTACCGTTTATGACACTTTTATGTTCTAGTAAAGACTCTTTTATAATAGTATATCCCTTGTGTAGACCTACCCAGCAGAGATCCTGAAATAAGTCTGTTTTATTTGATAAGACAAGTTATCTTTGTGCTATTTATAGTGTTTACTATGATTTTTATATATACAATTGTAGCCAAAACGTGACTATAGACACAACCATTTCCAATCTGATATAATAATAAATCGTGGCTTCTCTGGTTCCCAATGAATGGTTTGGGAAATCTATCTGGCTCGTCTTATATTCTTCTTGATCCTTTATCATGGCATCTGGACATGTATTGATGATTCACTGTGAGAAGATACTGGTTGTAGGTTTTCAGTAAAAGATCACATGTGAACAAATCTTTTGGCAGTTATTTAATTCATGATCCAAAAATATTGTAAAACCCTAAGGCTTCGTCAGGGCTCCGTTCTGGCGTTCCGTTGGAGCTTTCCGTTAGAACGGAGCCCTGACTTTGTTTATTGATTTTAATGGTGATGGATCCGGTGCAAATGGTTTCCGTTTCTCTGTTGTTCAAGGGTTCCGTCATTTTGACGGAAGCAGTACCGTAGTACACTATGCTATTCACTCCGCCAAAACGACGGAACCCTTGCACAACTGAGACAAACGGAGACCGTCTGCATCGAATCCGTCACCGTTGAAATCAATGGGGATGCAAATGGGTTCCGTTCTGACGGAAAGCTCAGACTGAACGTAGCCGAAGTCAAGCAGGTGAAAGTTAAAGGTATCCAGGTAAGAGAAAGTTTTGCGCTAGGAATGCAGTGTTTATATTTAGCCGCAGATCTGGAGCAGACACATGATGGTATCCGCGCATTCATCAGGAGTGGGTTTTACATGGAGCTTGTGTTCTTTTCATATTGGATAGACTTGTTTGCTCTCAAGAGTAGTCTTCACACGCACAGCCTGACAGCATAGTCCTCTATCATTAGACTGTTTTACATGTTGTGGTCCTGTCTGCCGTGTTTACATTTTGTAGCCAGGTCTCCAATGCACGCGATTGTAGCACTAATCTAATCGCGGTAGATCATTGTGATACATGTTATGGTGTCTTACGGGGTCATATGAAATCATGTAATTACATGCGATGCAGAGGTCGCACTACATATTTTCCAGCAGGGTAAAAATACTCCTCTTAACATTTTTAAGGAACATTTTTTTTGAGTATGTAATTCAAATGAATAATACATAGGCATGTGTGGTGGTAAAAACTCGCTATTTATGCAGAGACGCATTACTATAACTTATAACAATGCTTCCATGCATGAATAGAGAATTTTAGGTAATGCTAATACCATTTTACCACAGGTAACATTATAGCGCTGGGAGAGGGTACTGCTACACCCCCCTCACCCACCAGTGCAAATAGGAGCAGCGTCTCTAACCTACACCATACTCTACCAGTCGTGTACCACCATTAGTTTGTGTAGAGAAAGCATCTTACACTCAATTGGTTGACTATACATACAGCCTATACAGTGTGATTGTATAGATAACATAGGAGCCTGGTTATAGGGATGGTATAATATCATGGTGGCCGTTTAGGGACTTTAAACATCCTGACAAGTTCCCTTTTAAATGCACGTTGCTTATGCTATAAGTTACGTAAGAATAACCTATTTATATGATGTATTCGCATGTTCTCTCCTTTTATGCAGACGAACAGTGAAAGGGCAGCATAGCTCCCTATTTCCATCCCTTCCCCTCTCAAGCATGGCAATAGAAACTTTTCTACATATAATATATATACTGCACAGTAGAAGTATATATGTAAAGAAGATTTTATTGCCATGCTTGAGTGGGGAAGGGATGGCAGCATCCTACAGCCTGCCCAAACAGACTAATCGGCTGTTTGCCAAAGAGAGCTCCCTACTAGCCGCCGGCACTGCCACCATTTGCGGCGCGTAAGGAGCTTTCTCATTCGCTCTCCTGCTCTGGCTGCATGTTGTTGTAGCGTTGCGGCACTTCTCAGTACAAGGTTGAGTTTCTTGCATAGGAATATGCATGAGACTGTTTCTAAGGCTTCATTCAGACGAGCGTCGGCAACATCGGACGTGAAAAACTGAATTTCTTTTCACGTCCGAGGTGAGCCCGTTGGGGACGCGTTGTCACGGATCCCCATAGACTAGAATCTATGGAGGGATGCGTGACACTGAAAAAATAGGACACGTCCTATTTTACTCAGACCCTTCACACGCTCCGTTGAAACAATTGTCGTGTGAACGGCCCCAAGTATGAAATACATGGGTCCGTGTGACAGCCGTTGTTTTAACGGACGTGATACCTGTTTGTCTGAATGAGCCCTAAAGCGTAAAATATCCTGTACAGGTGTCAATGGCGTCTGTGCAGGCATTATTGCGACCTCTAAAGCGATGTAATAACGTAATTGCAGATCCAACAATGGCATACTTCTGGTGGTGATCACAAATTGCTTGCAATTGTTTACCCCATAGAGTTGTATTAAGATTACAAATCATGTTCTGCAATATCACAACGAAATTGAAAGGGATTATGTGGGGGCGGATAATTATTATCAGTAGTACCTTGATTACATAGAGTACAGCGCGGCCGGTCACATGTCGTCATGAAGTTACTGTGCCACTAGACCTCCGGTCCCCCGGCATCACTGTAAAAATCTATTAATCTCATAATCAGCGTGACGGGGGACTGGGATGTATATTAATAGTCTACTCGCATACTGTGTTTTTCTTCAACATTCTGAGGCAAGGCTCCACCCTTAAATAATTGGTAAAATTGCACGTTATGCATGTGGTTTTCTGCGATGCAATATCGACTTCGCAAAGTATTTGTCACATTTGATAGTGGCGTTGAAACACACCAAGATAAGACGTCGTGGAGCCGTAGCCTTAAAAAGAGACTGTCTGGTTTAGGAAGCCCCATTGCACATTACTGGTTCTACTGAGACAGGCTGATCTCAGAGAGTTTTTCATCTGGGAGCCCCCCAATGAGTTGCCAGGGGGATGTGTTACTGGTCAAATGAGGTATTGCATGGTGACCTTCATAATCAGCAGGTGTTCATGTATTTTTATTGATGTCTTCTATCCTCTAGATTGGGATTCTGATCATGGGACCCATTATTTCAGGATGATATATATATAATAGAACATATTGCTGGTTGTTTAAACGACACCCCTTTAAAGCTAAATGAACACCACAATAGCAGTTTACGTTTGGCAAAACGACCTGCAGCGAACTGCGTAGTCTGGCCATACATTCAGCGGGACGCCTAGCCTATATCTACCATTGATTGCCATTAAAAAATAATTATCCCATACGGTACACTTATTTATTTATTTTTTTTAAATACAGTTTTGTCTGTGGGTACCTAACATATATTTGCCAAATGTATGCCAAAAGCATAACATATTGGCAGACGTGGTGTGAATTGCTCTTGCATTGTAGTTTAAACATTTCTCCAATTTATCTGTCTGGGATTAAATGGGTTAAACTATTGTATTGGGTTTCTAACAAATAGGGTAAGTGCACAATTTTGCTACAGTTGCTACATATAAGGCTTCGTTCACATCTGCGTTGGGGTCCCGTTCTGGCGGAAGTAGTAGTGTAGTCGACCAAGCTATTGCTTCCGACAAAACGACGGGTACGGTGCACAACAGACTCAAATGGAAACTATGGGCACCGGATCCGTCACCATTGAAATCAATGGTGATGGAAACAGAAACCTCTGGTTTCCGTTTGTGTCTGTTCAGAGTCCCGTTCTGACGGAAACCTCAGACGGAACGTCAGAACGGGACCCCAACGTAGATGTGAACGAAGCCTCAGGTGGCAAAGGGGAGAGGTAAATACAAGAAAACATGCTACAATGTATACATTTTGTATGCAAAATATTAATACGTTTAGTTGTTTGCCACAAGGAGTGTCGGTCGCAGGAGGGAAAGGTGGGTTGGTGTTTGTGGTGGGAGCCCATATCATCAGCTATGTGTCCCCAGCACCAACCCCTTCTTTACCCACCAGTGTTCTAATACATGTAACAGTTCTTTATAGTACACAACAATTTAGCAGCTCATGTCTTCATGATTTCACACTGGTTGTTAAACTATAGGATTAATCAAGGAGGCGTTTGTATAATGCAAATAGTTACACAGGGTAGAAAGGTTTAGACAGAAGGCAGGGGAATTACATGTGCAGGTGTGGTTTTTTAGGGAGATTTTGGTGTATTTAGGTCTACCTCTGGAGTTCTGCAACTCTTTACAATGTATACATACAGAACTGGGTTCTTTACCTTAAATCGCATGGCTGAAGATAACTACCTGGTCTCCCTTGGATGCATTCACGCTCTGTAAATGCCATATAGTTAAGGGCCTTTTACACCGGCCGACAATCGGCCGGTGCAGTGAACACCGATCAACGAGACATCGTTTGCTCCTGTCACACGGAGCTATGGATGGGGACGAGCGGTCGTTACTCCGATCGCTCATCCCCGTACTTTATCATCATGTCGGCAGCGCATCTCCCTGTTTACACAGGGAGATCCGCTGCCGACAACGATAATATTTCTCTTATTTTAAAACGATACGATCAAAAGATGATCGAGCGTTTGCTCGTTCATCTGCTGATCGCTGCCCTGTTTACACAGGGGAATTATCGGCAACGAGCGTTATAAGAACGCTCATCTGCACGATAATCTCCCAGTGTAAAACCCCCTTTAGATTCCTCGTTATCTGCAAATGAGTTTTTTTTCTAAACATTGGCGGTGACCAATTTTAGTTAGTTATTTGTGGAAAATAATATTGAAGATGTCCGATTTAACCAAAAGAATGTACTCTGCATTAGACGAAATGTTTTAATGATAACTGATTTGCTCCCATTTACTGTTGAGCATGTTCTTCATGGTACACGAAAGACAAGGTGAAGGTGCCCAGAAGGGTTTCTAGCTGTGGCATGTCCGATGACATTGCTCTACATGTGATGCTACATTTACTGTTCCAAGTACAGGTACTCTTAGGTAACCCACGCTAAATTAACACTGAGGTGTCAGTTTTAAGAGGGCAGGGAGATTATAAAATCTACTGAAATATCAAAACAAAACCTTGGAAGCCCCTCGGGCCAAAGCATGTGGCTTTATTTTATTAGCGTCTGTGCTTTTCTTATGGATTTGTTTAATTTCCCTTAAGGTGATTGTTCTGTTCTTCCTTCACAAGTTCCATAGCCATGTCATCGCAAAAGAGACTTTGTTTTTCAAGTGTCGTTTTGATGGGTTTTTCCATTGTTTGTTCTACATCCACTCCCTGAATCTGCACTTGTCCCTTATCTGAAGGCAGGATGTTATAATAGATTTGGGGACCTGGATGAGAGGTTTTTATTTTTTTTTCTTACCTGTACAATCACTTTTCTTCAGGATGTAGTTGTAATTGCAAAATGAAGTACCACCGTGCTTCATTATGAAGTGAGGGGGTGTTTAAACATTGTCCTTTATGTCCATATTGTCTTAAGGTTTGACGTTCATTGGGTAGACGTCATTATACCCTTGACACCTGTGTTTTGATTATAGATTAGAACAGAATAGCCACAGTTTGAGTCTCTTGACCCATTATTTGTATGTAAATATGATTACTACAAAGGTGGATTTGGGTAACTTGGACACACAGTCAAGCTACATATGGAAGAATTGTATATCTACCTTAATTGTATGGCTAACTGTCTTATTATTGCACACAGAGACCATATATTCGGATACCATGAATTGTTTACAAACAACCGCAGCAAGTGATCTGCTTCATTGGCAACACGAGACGGGTTGTCTGCTGCGGAACCTCATTGATTATGTTGGGGATGGGCTTCAATGTCGTGTTTGAACCTGGATCCATCAGAGGTTCCCTTGGTCCTCTGGTTGGCTAGTCCAACCCTGCACTTCTATAGAAGAACATTCTCGCTTAGCTCATTCATTGAATCACAGTCTGGTCCTGTCTTCGCTTTGCACCAATGTTACTTTCGTAAGTTGCATCCCCAATATTACAGAAAGCGTTCTTATCCTGAAGCCCACCTACATGCCTGAAGGCTCACCAGTAGGACAGTGTTGGATTTATGTTAATAACTGCTTATCATACATAAATATAGTCTACTATTTTAGTCTTGATACATTTTGAAATCCACAAGTTTGAACTATATCCACAGGTGTTGGTGAAGAAGGGATGTTCGCATTGTTAAGCCCAGTTATTATGATGAAACATATGATTATAGTTCTTACTCCATATAACCTGACATGATTGCAAGGACGTATAATATTGGTCATAAAGTAGCTCTAAAGTTGGAGATCTAGGTGACCTGATTGACCGTCACTATATTATTAATGCAAACATTTAATAATGTATAGACTGTTATTCACATAGTCATCATGCTCTTGTTTTGTTCATAAAGTCTGTTGTGGACGTATTGATAGAAACGTTTATGACAATTCGTTATACCTGTTAAACCAATTTTTGTGCATTGAGCGTTGAAAGTGATTTTAATAATGTGAGTTATGAGAGATTATAACATTTTGCATCCTGATTGAAAGTACTGGATACAGAGTTGCCATTTTCTCTACAAATAGGCAGATTATAGGGTGCTGTTCCCAGTTGCAGCCTGCAGTCCGTGGCCTAAAATAGCTTATGTCTGTAGGGATGCCATGGGGCGTTTGTCTTAGTGGAATTACATATTCTTCAGAGCAGCTCCAAGAAGGAGCTTTGCTATTTTTGACTTGCTATGTTCTATGGAGATTTAATTTTAATTTATGTATTTAATTTTTTTGTGTGCCCACACGAAGATGCGGGTATCGCATGTGTGTCATTTGCATTAATGTTTTTTGCTCTAGGAGGTGTGGACACATGTGACGGCCCCTGCCTGAATTATATTTTACCACCGCGGGTTTGTAATGTTTACACGTTTTTTGCAAGTAAACCGCAAAAACGCATAGACATCAATTATTTGGAAACCACATCGATTTGAGGTAGAACTGCATGTGGAAACGGTATTTGGGTGGACAGGGGCCGCTACATGTGTCCGTACCCTTAATGAGGTTACGTGAACTTAGAAAAACACGGCTGTTTTCTATAAGAAACAGTGCGGGGGGATATATTAATACTGGCATTGCAATCGCGAGTCGTAAACTTATTTACATCACCGGTAAATGTGCCAAATATATTAAGAGGTGCGCGCGGCATTAACAGCACATTTCCGGCTGTCCGTGCAACAGAAATATAAATCTACGCCTTCTATAAGCAGGTGTAGATTTTCCCCATAATTTATAGCTGTTTCTCGTGTAAATTATGATAAATCTTTCTCTCCAGTGGAGGCCCTGACAGTTTGCCTAACCCCCACCCCTTTCCCCACTTTCTGAAAGTGGCGGAAACTGTAAAAAGTTGATAATTTTAGCGCAGCTATGGCGTGCATCAAAATTTGGGACTTTTCTTCTTTTATTTTTTTATAAAGCTGGCTTAAATCTCGTGATATACTCCCTCCCCCCCCCCCTCCCCCATGCCATTCTTGTCTATGTGCTGAATCTATTATTGCAGCCCCTGTTTCTGGAAGAAAGCAGCCATGGTTTTCAGATCTCATACAACCCTTTTAAAACAATAGCTGTGGCTTTCGAAAGACAAATGGGAACATTTAGCACAGTATTATTATTATTTTCTCCGAAAGTGTAGGAAGTATTTTGTAAAGGAGAAATTGCTAGGTCAAATAGGAACATAAGTTTCCTATCCTTTTGGTTAACATGCTCTGGTTTTTGTGCTTTGAATTGTGTTAGTTTTGTGTTTGTACAGCAATTACTCCATCATTAGGCAAATAGATATCCATCAGTAATTGAGATGTCTAAAAGGGACAAAGCTGAGCCCATTTGTTTTTACAGGATACAAGTAATCCGGATTGTTGCTGATAAGATTCCTTTAAAGAAGCTATACATATTGAAGGTTTATGGAGTATAGGAAAAACCAAATACAAACTAATTATTAGTATCCTAATGGTATTTAGAACCTCCGTTTTCTGTATACCGCTAAAATGTAACCAATACTGTTGGAAAGTGTAGTTATATTTTCGACTTTGATTTGTTATGAGATGGGACAACCGGTATGACCACACAAAGTTGTAGGGGAGAAGGGACTGGAGGTTTTACAAAGAAGGCATGACCAAGACTGTATTTATAGGATGAAAGTGCCAGTAACCAGATGTTTCTAGATTTGTGGGTATTTACTTAGTTTGTCAGTCTAAAAATCTCCCACCTATAACTCTAAGCTGACATTATCATCAAGCCATCGTAGATCAAGAAATGTCTGACACATAATTGCACAGATCATCATACGTGCATGTTAGAACAGCAGTATGAGTAACCAAGTCTATTTTCAGAGCACTAGAATAATGACTGCATTGGCTGGAGATACGAATATTCATTAATGCTCTAAGCCTCACTTGCGTTTGGAAGTTCTATTGGGTTTCTGGTATTTTTGACGGAAGAAAAGGGCAATCTGCTGTGGTAATCTTGGCATCATAAACACCGGAAACCAGATGAACCCCATTAAAGTCAATAGGGTCCATAAGGATTCAACAGTAGTCTTTGGTAAACTGATTTAGCATTGCTGTCATAACTCACACTGAGGCTAGTGTGAACAGAGCCTAGTTGGGCTTTTTTGTAACTTTTTGTTCTTGTTTATCCGTTTTGTATATGTTTTTGCTTGACCATACATCTAGGACAGGGGTTAGCAACCTGTGGCATCGGTGCTACAGCGAGGACGTGAGGCATGGTTTGCTTTCACACTTCCCTCTCCCAGTATCCAGAGCCATTGTGTGTTTGGCGATACTGAACACAGGGAGAGAGAGTGGCGCTTCATTATTTTGCTTGGCAGCGCTGATCACCAGGAGAGAGAGCAGATCTTTATTGTATTTGTCGCTGTTGAACACTTGGCAAGCACCTAATATAGCACTACTCTCTCTCCTGGTGTTCAGTGTCCCCAAGCGCATAATGAAGCACTGCTCTCTCCTAATGATCAGCGCCACAAGGACGGGATTCAGTAAGCGCTCTGTAAAAGAAGTTAGCAAAAGTTGGCAGCTCCCACTCCAATGTGCCCCCCCCCCAGCTAGTGTTCAGTAGCTGCAGTCTCTCCTATGTGCATTCCCCCAAATCTGGTTCTTAGTAGCCACGGAGTCTCCTATGTGCACCCCGCCCCCAAGCTGGCGTTCAGTAGTCGCTCTCTTGTATATACAGCATCCCCGAGCTGGTATTCAGTAGCAGTGGTCCCTCCTATGAGCAGTTCCCCATATCTGGTGTTCAGTAGCCGTGATCTCTCCTATGTGCACCCCCTCAGCTGGTGTTCAGTAGCCGCGGTCTATCCTATGGGCACCCCCTCAGCTGGTGTTAATTGGCAGCAATCTCTCCTATGTGCCCCCCCCCCCCCAAGCTGGTGTTCAGTAGTCGCGCTCTCTCTCCTGTGTGCAGCTCCTCTAAGCTGGTATTCAGTAGCCGAGGGCTCTACTGTGAGCTGTTCCCCCTAGCTGGTGTTCATTAGCCTCGTATGCACCACAGGTGGGTTATCTTTGCAAAGAAAGTCAGGGACATGGGTCACAATGAAATGTAAGTTTGATTAATTGGTATATGTCACATAAGTGGTAACCGTTTGTCACACTCAGTACTTCATCATTGATTTTTTTTTTTTATACATTTTTGTTTTGTTTATCGGCACGTCATACAAAAAAGGGTTGCCTACCCCTGATCTTGAATGGCCTACGGTTAATTCTTTTTTCTTTTTAAAGATTGCCTGTTTGCATTACATTTTTTCAGTGTGTTGGGTAGAAAAGTAACCTTTATTCTAACAAAAAAAGTGTTCTCTGTTTTTAAAAAAATAATAATAATGTAGTCAGAAAAGTTTGCAGAATGGAGATCTAAAAGTGGCCATTTTATAAGAGCATAGCAATTTGATGGCCTAAAAACTTGCAATGTGACTGTTTTTATTGGACATACAGGCATGTATAAATGTCAGTTTCTGAATAGAATAAATATTTGAAACTATACAACCTTCTCCCTATATGACATAAAACTATAATTACCCGCACTATTCTTTACTGTTCTGCTTAACTTGCTTATTAGCGCTTTTGGGAAGAACGCTTAAATAGATAACGCAATGTAGGACAAATCCTGAACATAGACTAGAAACCTAGAAAAGTCTGCACCACTATAAGGGATTTCTTACTATTGTTTACTGTGTGTACAAAGCTGAACACTGAGAAACATTTCCAGGATGTATTTGTCTATAAATAAACCAGAAAGCAAAGAGATGCTCTAAATTGTGGAAAAACGATAGCCGAATGAGTAATTTTACGTCACTTCACCCTTTGTAACCAATATCCTTTATCCTGCTGGAAAGTCAACATTTTAGTGAATGGGGAAACACAAGAAGCTGTAGGCAGGTAAGAAGTCACTGCAGGTAACGGTGTTCTCATTAAGATGGAAGATTGTTCTAAACTTCTCTGTGATAGTGGAAAAATCTCTATGAAAGGCTTTGAAACCGCTAGGGAATTTTTTTTTCACATTTACTGTATATTGAAATATACATGAAAATAAGTTTTTACAGCAGTCCTCTCCAATGTGGGGCTTTCCAGCTACTGCAAAACTACAACTCCCAGCATGTGCTGACTGTGGGTGCCAGAGCATGCTGGAAGTTGTAGTTTCATAACAGCTGGAAACCGCTGGTCTACAGAATTGAATGCAGATACTATACATAGTATATATGTCTGAAACTGAACAGAGTACCCGTTACATAGTTAGTACGGTTGAAAAAAGACACATGTCCATCAAGTTAAAACAAGAACAAGGCATGGGAAAAGGGAAGGTTAACATTTCTATACATAGGAGCTTATATTTTTTTGTTCTAGGAAATTATCTAACCCTTATTTAAAGCCATCTACTGTCCCTGCTGTGACCAGCTCCTGCGGTAGACTATTCCATAGATTCACAGTTCTCACTGTAAAGAAGGCTTGTCGCCTCTGCAGCTTGAACCTTTTTTTCTCCAGATGGAGGGAGTGCCCCCTTGTTTTTAGAGGGGGTTTTACATGGAACAGGATTTCGCCATATTTTTTGTATGTGCCATTCATATATTTATATAAATTAATCATGTCCCCCCTTAGTCGTCTTTTGTCAAGGCTAAAAAGGTTTAGGTCTTTTAATCTTTCCTCATAACTTAAATTCTCCATGCCCCTAATTAGCTTTGTTGCTCTTCTTTGTATTTTTTCCAACTCCAGGGCATCCTTTCTATGAACTGGAGCCCAGAACTAAACTGCATATTCTAGATGAGGCCTCACTAATGCTTTGTAAAGTGGTAATATTACCTCCCTGTCCCAGTTTTAATGTGCAAAAAAACTGGTTCTAAATTGTAATGTATTATGTTTGGCACTCTTTATGGAATATTTATTTTGGTCGGTCATTTTGGACTATTAACAGTCAATCAAATTTTTAGCCCTTTTTAATATGGTTTCAAAACAATAAAAATAACACCATTGTTCCCATTTCAGGTCTTGAAATAAAATGCATGTGACGGTGGCTGACATTTTGGACTAGCATGCTTTTCTACTGCCCTGTGACTCGTCATTAGTGATGCCCAATTTGACAACGAATCTGCATCAAGATGCATGTTATGAACTGTGTATCCCTGGTCAATGATAAAGAGAATGGTGATTGCAACGTGGTCATTAGCGATTTAATGCTGGATAACCGATTAATAGCAGCACCACCTCCACCACCTCCTCCTCCTCCTCCTCCACTTCCCTTTCAGAATCATGGATGTAACCCAGGGCCACCACCACCACCTCCCCCACCTGGGGCTCCCCCACCTCCTCCATTTCTACATAACGGTGTTTATGGACATGGTAGCAACAACAACAAGAAGAAAAGAATGAGGAGCTTTTTTTGGAAAACCATCCCTGAAGAGCAAGTTAAGGGTAAAACCAACATTTGGACTATAGCTGCTAGACAGTATCAGTACCAAATTGACACAAAGACAATTGAGGAATTGTTTGGACAACAAGAGGACTTAAAGCCTGGAGTGATCAAGAGAAATGGAAGCTCTAGGTCGTCTTTCCGTCAACCGAAGGATGAGGTAATTTTTTAATAAAAGTTTACATGAACTGCTTCTGCAGCCCATTAAACCTACATAGTCCATGGTAACGTGTCCAAAGATATGAAGAAAGTAGATGAGCGTATATGAATAGCAACAATATTCTCAGTGCATTTGGCAGTAAAAATATCATTGATCCTACACTACATCTTTGTTTACCTGCTACAATTCTACTTGATTCTGATCACATATAGCAATAATCGCTGCATTGTGAATCTAGCCCTTATCTAGGTGAAAAAAATTATATCAGCGTGTTTTGTGGAACGATTTTATTTTTGGGTATTCTTTCTGACAGTTCTCTGATTTATAAGCGAGGTTTATATACTTTCCTATAAACGTTTGACAATCCAGGGTATTTGATCATCTGGCACCTATTAGGTCGCCTTAACCTAATAACAATACGTTCCTAAGCTGGTGCTCATAACGGTTTATATCCACTAGGTTACAAGCAAAAGTATTAGTTCAAACCATGTCCTAAACAGATGTTTTCACAGTGATTGCTTTAAATAAGTTGTTTCACCACATTAAAAAAAAAAAGTTTTTTTTTTTCTGGTGTCATCCAAGTAGTCAGTAAGCAATAGCATCCCAATGAGACTTGCGTAGCTTTAATTGCTAGTGCAAAGCTGTACAAGCTAAGTTGTTTATTGGTTTGCCCTAAAATATGCCGAAATCCAAGCACAGGTCTGTGAGTTACCCGGTTCACATCTGCATTCGAGGATCCATTGCCTCTGTCGCAGATCTGACTGGAAATGATAGCGCGTCGTGCTGCACTATGATTTCCAGTAAAACCATGGACAGCCGACGGAAACCTGATGGAACCCATTAAAGTCAATGGGTTCTGTCGTGCGCTGGTGGTGTCCGTCATAACCGGCTTTCATTTTTTTTATTTTTTATGTTCTGCTTCTCAGACTGATGCAGATGTGAGGGAGTTCTGTTTTTTGTATCTGAAGCTAGTACATTTTTGTGCCATTTTACAATTTCAATTTAAAGCCAGTGATTTGGGAATATTCGTAGTTGTGGCAGGGACATGGTGTGCGTGCGTGTTCATTTGAAACCACAACTGTAAAAGGCTGTGAACCCAGAGATTATCTAGGGTGTGTAATGTATGGCCAGCCTCAGGATCGGGACAATAACCAAATTTAAAAATCCAGGTTTTCGTATCTGTGAAAGTGTGTTCTGGAATGGATGATACTTATCACTAGGAATACATTTTGGATCGCTATATAGTGTTCCTTACGACGCATCAACTGTAACTTACTCATCGTTATTTTGGTGCAGACAGTGGGCTTGGGTGTGAACATGTTTGAAGGTGGAGTAACAGGCGTTGCACATGTTAGAAAGCGAACAGGGTGTAAGAACAATTTATTCTCGCTCTTCTTGCTTGTGCGGCTACAAGGTGATTCATGCTTTTCGTTTGCATTTCCCGGAGCAGCCTGTTTCACCGTCAAATGGTTTTGTAGCTACAAAGGGATTTGCAAACCAGCCTGTTGTGTTTAGGGCTTTATATTTAATGTTTAACCTCAGTAGGGCTGAGCGATTTTGCCCAAAAATTAAATCTAGATTTTTTTTCAACACTATGGGTGATTTTAGATTTAAATCTTGATTTTCTTATTCCTGTTAAATAATCGGAAAAAAACGCCAAGAGATTTATTAAATTATTTTCTTTATAGAAATAACTTTTTAACATATATTACTATAATAATTTTGCGCAACTTCAAAACAACTGGCGGAAACATGACTGATCCATTATACATCAATGGAGAAATAAACTGATACGGCATGGTTCCTGTAAGAAAAACGAAATCATGATGCATATGTGAACTGAGCCTTAGTGACATCGCTCTTTCAGATACTTTAAAAAAATATATAAATAAAGACATTGTCTGTACAACAATCGGTTGCCTCATATCTTAATTTTGCTGATATTTCCGAGCAGTTCCAGGAAAAGTGAGTGTCTTCCAGAATATATTCCATGTTTGGAGTTTTTGGAATACTCAAGATTTGCATTGGTCATGCCTTGCCAAACTTTACCTTATACATTTTTTTTTTTTACATTTTTTTTTTTTGTGTGTGTGTGCAGCTGACTTTGGAGTATCGTGAAATGGATGGGGTATGTTACCTTGTCTTCCAACTTGTCTGCCCCTATTATTTTGGTGCACTGCTGACCCCATATGTATTGTAGAGTTTTCGAAGGAAACGGCCCCGTTCAGTCATTACACTCCTGATAACTCGTCCTTGCTCATTGCCATGCAATAAATGGGCAATAAAGCGTTTTTTTGTGGAAAAATGTTAAAATAACAGTGGGTGCGGGCCTCCATGGGTGTTCAGCAATCTATGTAACATCCTTTTGTTTGTTTTTATTCATGCTGCAGACCCTTACTTTAGTAGAGACAGCCATAAATTAGTGGAATGTCACCAGACTGCCATTAAAAGTTGTCTGTTGACGTGCGCGTCCTGAAGGTCTTCCTCTAAACCTTTTTATTAAGCTCTGCCACAGCATTGTGGTATGTGAAGATGCCAGTTTTTAGCTTGGTGTAAGTTCCCGACTTTTCTGCACTATTTCTGGTGGTACTTTGTGTATTTTAATGAGCTCCGTCTCCTCAATCCGGTTATAATGAGGACTCATTGCAAGAACTAGGGACTGAGTCAGTGTCTGTATACTGCATGCTGCAACTGCTATCAAAACTGAATATGCAAAGCATTGTCTACTCTTTGTTAGGTGGCTTTATTTTACCTGTGGAACAAAATTCCCTGAAACTGGTAATCGGAATGAGATTTTGACGGGATTCGTTAACTATATGATATATTGCCTCAGTTTGGAAGAGATTGCGATCTGACAGGTTACATTTTTTTATCTATGTTTTGTTTCAGATTTGGCGCAGATCTCACCCCTTAAATCTGCGACAAATCCACGACATGTGAACACCGCCTTAGAGTTTCCTAGCTATTTTTTTTTCTATAACTGTAGAAAATGACAGTTCTGGTTGCCATTCTTGTGATGTGGCATTCTCTGAATCATGGGAGTTTGTGTTTCCTGAATCTGTTTACACCTGCATTAGTCATTTTTTGGCACCCGGGATCAGAAATGTTGGGCAGATTATACATTGGTGCGGTTATGACAGGGCATATTGCTGAGCATTAGGCCTTATGCACATGACCGTGGTGATTTTGCGATTCGCAAAACTACCAATCCATTGCGGTCCGTTTGTCCGCAACAAAAAAAATTCCAACATGCATCCGTTTGTCATCAGTGTTTACAGATCCGCCCCAAAAAAACGCAGTGAAGGTCATGCACGATGGGCGAGTCCGTGCCACAAATACGGACCATAAAATGACATGTCCTGAGTTTTTACTGCCCCCCACACTGATCCATTATCACGGTCGTGTTCATTGGGCCATAGAAATGAATGGGTTTGTGTGCTAGCCACAAAATAGTGGATCGCACACGTACATGAAACCATGGTCGTGTACATTAGGCCTTTGTTATTCGGTAAGAGAACAGTCTGTAGAGTCTTCCAAAAAAAACGTTAGCATCTCTGGAACATGATTTTTATTTTTTATCTTTTTAATATTCGCTTGACCTGGACTTTCTCACTGCTGATGCACTTGTATGTTAATGTCGTGTTGCTGCAAGTCCTTAATCCGTGAAACATTTGCGCACACTTAATTTGTGAAGTAACAACCATAGCCATTGTGTTGTGCAGTTTCTATTTACAGATCCATATAACTGAGCAGTGGATGTGGAAACATTTGCATGATCGAATGGAGCCTGGTGTTGGTCTGCTGTTTATGGGTGTTTTTAGAGAACTTTCCATTAGAACATTATTCATAGCAGACAATTCAGCGAGTGACAGAAGTAGAATTGAATACAATATTATTGCTTCTCTCCGTGCCATTGTTGCGAGTAAAGGTCAGCTGAAGATCCTGGCAAGGTTTGGACAGCGACTTTCACCCTATTTATGACTAATTACTGAAATGTACAGTATGTACCTATTCTGAAGGAGGAGCTGGTTTTCTGAACCTGGGTGCAAGACACGGATGTTCTCCTGTATTTATTTACTGTTTATTGTGTTATCCTTGGCGTCTGTCGCTGACACGTGACTCCAAGAAGCGCTGCTACTGTATGCCTAGAGCCAGTTCTGGATGTGCAAGTGAAAGGATTGTTTAGCTGAACACTTTTAATTTGTTTGGGGAGAGTCCATATTACTTAATATCTTTTTAGAAAGTGAGACAAGTTGAACTCTAATCCGGACATCAACATGTTGGAAAAACAAAGTTAAGAGCAGAAATTATCAGAAGTAGCTGCCAGTCTAGAGAGGCTCTGCTTAACGAAGTAGACCATAGGCCCTGGGCTGTTCCACAAACTTGGGGGGCCCCCCTTCCCCCACCACTGCTCTGCCGTGTTGTCTATAGTGAACACCGTTTTTCTTTGCGAGCATTGACAAATGGGTGTTACGATTCTTCTTTTCAAAGGGCTGGTTCCCTACATACTGACAGTCTCCAACTTTCGCTGACTGTATCACACTGCTGGGACACATCCTCTTGACAATGGGAATGATAACACGCATTTGTCTATTAGTCCTGGGTGCACAAAGATATGTCGAATACAAGGATTTCCTACGACAGACATGTCCGGAGAGGGGACAGATCCCCTATAGATCCAGTGACTCACAAGTGACGTCTTCACTGATGGGAGTCGTTTTCTTTTCTTCTCCATCTGACCCTGACCGGTATGGCGACGTCTCCTGATGAGACATCTTTGCTCCTCGCTTCTGCAGCCATTTTAAGCCTCTATAGAAACACAAAATTCAGACACCAAGGCCCAGGACCATACATTAAAGGGGGTGTCTGGGCACGGACCATTTTTTTTCATACTGATGACCTATCGATGTGCCCGGACAACCCCTTATACTCCCACTATAAAATTAGAATACATACAGACCCCAGACCTTCTAAACTATTGCAGTCCCCAGACCAGACCTCCCTAAACAAATGCAGACCCCAAAACAAGCACTCTAAATACAGATCCCAGACCTGACCTCCCTAAATACAGACACCAGACCTCCTAAATATAGGCCCACTAAATACAGAACCCAGACCCCTTAAACTAATACAGACCCCAAGACCACCTAAATATGACCAGACCCCTTAAAACAAATCAATCCCCTTATACTTACCCAGCAGCTCACCTCACGGTCTTCTCTCTTGCTGCTGTTCTAGGAGCTGAGGTCATGTGACCAGCAGGTCTCTAAACCGTAGCAAGACGGGTCACGTGACCTTTTATGGCTATAGGTCCTTTAGCAGGACATATACAATGCCATTTTGTCCCTAATGGTGATTTGCCATTGATCTGGATGCCATTTGTGGTCCGGTGGGTAGCATTTCTGCCTGGCTGTACTGAGGGCATGGGTTCAAATCCAATCCAAGGCAAAACCTGCATTGTTTGTATGTTCTCCCCGTGTTTGAGTGCGTTTTCTCCGGGTAAGGGTATGTTCACACAGGGCAGATACGCTGCCTAAGAACTCACCGCGTATACCCCTGGTCACCGCAGGGGATTTTGGCCAAAAAAACACACTAAATTGTGATTGGCTGCAGTGGTCACGTGTGATTAAACGTCATCCCTGAAGGCCAGCTTAAACGAAGAAGCACAGAATTCTGGGTAATTCTGAGTTGCGTTTTTTTGCGGCGGAATCACCGATTCGCCATAAGAAAAAATTCAACTTCTATTTGTTGCGGGTTTTACCTCCCCATTTAATTTTATGGGGAAAATCCGCAACAAATAAGCAGCGTTTACACAAATACAATTGACATGCTGTGGATTAAAAAAAAATGCACCGCAGGTCAATTTCTGAGTGGTTTTTTTTCCGCTCAGAATTTACGCAGCGTGTGGATGAGATTTATTCAAATCTGATTCACTCTGCTACTACTGCATTATGCTGCTATTTTCCACAACAAAATCCGCAGTATTTACGCTACGTGTGAACTGACGCTAATTCAGGTTTCTTCACAAATTAAAAAAGATGCTGGCAGGTTTATTGGTTTCATGTGACCTTGATCCCTGTGTGCAAGTAGGGAGCAGATGATAGGGAACTGGTTCTTGGACATATGTCAGTTTATTTTTAATCAAATAACCTTCCTTTTCATCAGAAATAGTTTTCTATAGAGAATGTACATCCTGTGCTCTGTCCTGCTGCCCCAGATAAAGACCTGTTTTCAGAGACTACATAGTCGGAGCTAGAAAGTGATGATGGCACTGCAGGAAGATGATAATGCCGGAGGACCACAGACTCGCTCTTCTTTTACATGTTACCATGCTCCGCCATTACGTGATGGCTCAAATAACTGATAACCGCTGTTGTGATTTGGTATGGTTAGAACAAGCACATATCTATTGCTACATATCATCACTTTTGCAGAACTGTTTGCGGTGACGCCTGTCTGTCTATAGCAGGGCTTCTCAATCTCATTCCACTGGGGTTTTACCACCCAGAACATGGTGATGCCTAGGCCTCACCATCAGTGGTCAAAGTTTATTCCGAAATTACAATTATTGCTTAATTCACCTTTTACCGTATTTTCCGGACTATAAGGCGCACCGGATTATAAGGCGCACTTTCTATGAGCGCCTTGTAAGCAATCATGTTTCATATATAAGGCGCACTGGATTATAAGGCGCAGCACATTACCGTTAAATAAACCATTGCTCAGACTGCAAGTCAAAATTTATTACACTTTTTAACAATAACTTGCAACTGGTTCAGCTGTAATTGCAAATCAAAACGTTAAGGGTATGTGCACACACACTAATTACGTCCGTAATTGACGGACGTATTTCGGCCGCAAGTCCCGGACCGAACAGTGCAAGGAGCCGGGCTCCTAGCATCATACTTATGTACGACGCTAGGAGTCCCTGCCTCGCTGCAGGACAACTGTCCCGTACTGTAAACATGATTATACTACGGGACAGTTGTCCTGCAGCAAGGCAGGGACTCCTAGCGTCGTACATAAGTATGATGCTAGGAGCCCGGCTCCTTGCACTGTGTTCGGTCCGGGACTTGCGGCCGAAATACGTCCGTCAATTACGGACGTAATTAGTGTGTGTGCACATACCCTTACCGTACTTTTTCAGTTCATTCCTCCACCAGAAATCCATCAAATCCGTCATCTTCAGTGTCGGAGTTGAACAGTTGGGCGATTTCGGCATCAAGCATGGGGTCCTCCTCTTCATTATCCGAGTCGGTTTCGTTGCTGCTGCTAGGCTCTTCAGTGGTGATTCCAGCCTTCCTGAAAGCTCGGATGACACTGGAGACTGATACATTCTTCCAGGCATCCACGATCCACTGGCACATAGTGGCATAACTCGCACGGCGTTGCCTCCCTGTTTTGGTGAATGTGTGGTCACCTTCTGTCATCCAATGCTCCCATGCAGCTCGCAATTTAACTTTAAATGACCTGTTGATGCTGATATCTAGCGGCTGGAGCTCTTTGGTTAATCCACCAGGGATGACAGCAAGCTCCGAATTAGTTTTCTTCACTTGGGCTTTGACAGTATCGGTCAAGTGGGCGCGCATCGAGTCACAGACCAATAGGGATGGGGATTTGTGAAAAAAGCCACCCGGTCTCTTGACATAGACCTCCCTCAGCCACTCACTCATCTTCTCCTCATCCATCCAGCCCTTTGGGTTAGCCTTAATGATGACACCAGCAGGAAAATTTTCTTTAGGCAAAGTCTTCCTCTTGAAAATTACCATGGGTGGTAGTTTCTGGCCATTAGCCTGACAAGCGAGAACTACAGTGAAAGATGACTTCTCATTTCCTGTGGTACGTATAGATATCGTACTGGTCCCTGTTTTCTCAACAGTACGGTTTACGGGGATATCGAAAGTGAGGGGAACCTCATCCATGTTAATAATGTGTTCTGGCTGGATATTCTTTTCATTTATCTTGGTTATGCAGTAGGTGCGGAAAATGGCCAGCTTCTCTTCATAATCCTTTGGTAATTGCTGGCACACAGTAGTTCTGGTGCGAATGGAGAGATGACGCCTTTGCATGAAACGAAAGCACCATGAAGGACCTCCTCGAAAGTCCTTGATCTCCATGTCACGTGCTAAAGCAGTGGCTTTGAGTCTAATAGAGACAGTGGAGACGCTTCTACATGCGTTTCTCTGTTCCATAACCCACTGTTCTATTTTGTCCTCCAACTGTGGCCACCTTGCTTTGTTTCCTCGGAAACTCAGTTTGGTCTTCTTTACTTGGCGGAGGTCATCTTCTTGTTTTCTCCACTTACGCACCATGGATTCATTAATGTTGAATTCTCTTGCAGCTGCCCTATTTCCATGCTCTACTGCATAACTTATAGCTTTAAGCTTGAAACCTGCATCATAAGCATGTCTCTTAACAGGAGGCATTTTTTGGGGTAGTGGGTATAGTTAACGCTAAAGCAAAGATATATTGCAAGGATCCTACAGAGCTGTAAGTATCACTCAGTGTGGCTCCTGATTACGGTGGCCGTAATGCTCAATCCATTTATGGATACTGTAAAAACCCAAGTGAAGAATAAATTCATAGGCGCACGGGGGGGAGGAGCATGGTGTGTGCTGTGGTATGCCGCCGCCGACCCCTGCCGCCCACGATAGAGGTAAAGGATCCTGTATGAACCCCTCTCTTTACTGTCGGGTTCATATATAAGGCGCACCGGATTATAAGGCGCACTTTCTATTTCTGAGAAATTCTCAACATTTTATGTGCGCCTTATAGTCCGGAAAATACGGTACTTGTCTCCTGAACCCAGTATAACAATAATATAAGCTTAAAAAGAGTCCTTGGTGCAGCCAGAGATCGGCCTGTGCAGCTTATGATAACTTCGGCCAAAATTGCTTCCCCAATGACTGGCAAGCACCCCACTGGTAAGGCACGTCTCACAGTTTGGCAATTACTTGTCTATAGCACGTAGTGTATGTAGATAAATAAGACACAAACAGCAGAGAATATTGACACCATCAACCTTTTTATGCATTTATTATTGTTATTTAAGGTCCACCTCCATATGCCCCCTTATTGAGACTCCATGGCCTTAGTGCATCATTTACTTGATTCTTTTTTTTTTTTCCTGCTTGTATAGGTGCTTTTAGTTCATAATGATTCTCTCCATACTGTAATGGAAAAATATAGAAGCCAGTCTGAATAGTCAGGGATGCAGTATAAAGTATGGGAGAGGCTCAGAACATTTCAAGCCTCTGAGACAGGAGGTAGAATTTGAACTAAGACACCAAATAGACTGATCCCACCCAATCGCTGATCCCAGTTAAAGGAATAGAGCTTAGAAACCACAACTACTGAAGAAACTAGCAGATAAGCAGCATGCACAGGTCCATAGAAAATTTGCTTTAATAAGGTCCTTCGCATTGAGGGTAAGATGTTTAGGGGTTAAAACGCCCTTATAGAAGGATGGTTTCTGCAACAGGTTTATCATTAAAGGGGAACGTGGTTGAAAAGTGGTTTCTTACCTGTATCTGTTTACAGGACCGTCTGCTGCTAGACTATAATTCATTCACAGATCCCACGCCATGATGTATATTCTTATTATTATAAAATGTTTCTAGATTTTGCAGCTATACATTTCCATAGATATAATTTGTTTCCTGTCTTTATAGGTTTCTCTTCTGGATTCCAAACGAAACATGAATATTGGGATATTCTTGAAACAGTTTAAAAAGTAAGTTTCCATCTAGTCGAATGCGCAAACTGGAAACTAGTATGTTTATTATGGCTTCTAATACTAGTAAAAGGGGAACTCTGTGGAGAGTTGTTCAGAACTAGTTGGACTAGCCTAGCATTTTAGTCTTCAGCTTCAATATTGCAATGTTTTCCTAAAATTTTTAAAATATGGAAAACTGTATTAAATATCTGAAGCAACTGGTTGTCAAATATGACTTTCCTCCAACACCACGAGGCATCTATTAAAAACTCTTGCCAAGTATTACTATACCAAGCCTTTATTATGCTAAATACAGTGGTAGAGCTGAGGTTTCTGAACACTGTATTACTTTGAAATTGTGGGCTATAGATATGTATATAAAGTCTTAGTCATAGGGCAGTTACTATTTATTATTTTTAACCTACTATTAGGTCTGTAGAACATATTATTGAAGATATCCAAAAGGGGACGTGTGATTTGTATGACTCTGAAACCCTTCAGGAACTTCTAAAGATGTCTCCTGAGCCAGAAGAGGTAAGACCTATCCATGTACTACTGTATGTTGATCATCTGCATTTCTAGAATGACTTTTTTTTCTTCTACTAATGTTCCCTCTGAAGTGTGACTTGAGTTGCAGCAGTGTAATAGGTGACTTGTTAAGGGTTACTGCTTTCCCTGCGCAGAAGGTAATGGTGATAAGTCTTTGTGATCTCATTAGTGACGTAACTTTTTCCATTGATAGAAGTGTCCAGCGCACTCGGCTATGAACCTGTGAACTGTATATACGCTAGCAGAGGAAGAGAGTGAAACATATGTCGTATTCAGGCTTTAACCACTTACCGAGGAAGTTTTCAATAATGACATAGTTATGTGCCGAGCTTTTTATTGAAGCGTGTCTCAAAATGGTGTTGGTTGGACCAATAGCGCAATCTTTTAAGTAAAAATGAAAACCTTTTTACTAAAAGTTTCGCTCACCTCATAACCACCACGCTATGGTTGCGTTTTCCAATGCGTTTTTCATTATACTTGACTGATGCAAATGGTTGTGTAATAAATCCGAACGCTGCAGGTGCTTGTAGATGCTCCTAGAATAGTCCTGTGTCGACTGCAGGCAATTTGAAGCAAAAAATGGTGTGTAGAAAAGGCGGATCCAGCACTCCAATATTAAAAGTTCCAATTTTATTTCAGTCATGTTAAAAACAAGGATAAAACAAAATCCCGGGACCACGCTTACGCGTTTCAGACCGCTAGGGTCCTTAATCATAGGACCCTAGCGGTCTGAAATGTGTAAGCGTGGTCCCGGGATTTTGTTTTATCCTTGTTTTTAACATGATTTAAATAAAATTGGAACTTTTAATATTTGAGGGCTGGATCCGCCTTTTCTACACACCATTTTTTGCAATCTTATAAGTACCTTATTGGTTTGTTTTATTATGATGGAAATTACTCCATTTGTCTTTACATCCAACCATCTCTGTACCCTGTTTAAAGCATCAACTAACATATAATCAATATTTAAGGTGGAAAAAGCATATCCTGCTACGTCACAACATTCCACTGCAACTGTTTCCATTAGCTGCTGACACCCTTCCTGTCTAAGACCAGATAATTCCCTTGTCTGTGGCACAAAAAAATATTAAAATAAAAGTCAAAGCTCTGTTGCTATCACATTGTGTTTTTAATATATATACATTGTATCAAACAGTAAAACACGTGCAAAGCTATTGTAATATAACCTTATGTCACTACTTGGATATACTCGCTCATTGGGGTGTGGGTAAACGGTGGAAGCCGTTCTTTTTTCTGAATAATAGAACTTTATTGCTTAGTCTATGGCGATATGGAAAGATATTGCATTTATAATCCATTGTGATGAAGCTGCTACATAACTTTCATAAAAGTAACAAAAGTAATTCCCTATTGAATGTTTCTGTGCCACCCAGGCACCAACAGAAGGCAGCTAAATAGGGTGCAGTGCCCACCTGAAGTCAATGAAGGTAATGAGGGTGAAATTGGATGTCCAGGATTTAAAAAAAAACATGGCTTCTTCTTTCCAAACACTGCGCCACACCTGTTCTCAGGTTGAATGGTATTACATCTGTCACATTCACCTCAATGGAGCCAAGCTGCAATACTAAACATTACCCGTGGTGTGGCATTGTTTCTGGAAGAAAGCTGCAATGCTTTGCTAATCCTTAACAACCCCTTTAATGAGCACTCGTATAGGATGGGGGAGCTGTTCCTTGACAACTCCACTATTCTCTCTCCTGCACCAGAGCCATGAAGTAGAAGGAGCAGCGCTTCTTGCTCCTGCCGCATTAGCTGCTGACTGGCTGTTTACAGAAACTGCTTGCTAGAAGAGGTCATAGTGGCTCGGGAACATGAAGGGTTCAAGGATTTTCCCATCAAACTCATTAGTCCATTGGCTGACCTGATGTCTTCTCCCGGATAAAGAAAAGCAAGGCCAATGGGAGCCAGCGGTCATTTTAGTGACTGGTGGGGATTCCAACTGCTGGAAACCCTCGCAAACAAGCTCTGAAATATGCCATAAAAGTGATTGGTGTAAAATCTTCTTTTGTGTGTTTCCTTGGGTGGTTGGCACTGTTATGGAGGAACACTGACTGACTCTGTTCTCCCACCTGGACACACGTAGGGCTTCTTTGCACCCTTGTATTTGTTGTCTGTGTCCATTCCTATGTTCACAAGGGGGGACGTATTCTTTAGAGGTGCAGAAACTAAAGGAGGGTGTCCAGATAGTCCTGATCTAGGCCTGCTGTAATGTGACTACACCAGTAATAATACTTAGTATTACTGACAATGAAGGAAGTAAGAGGATCATAACTATATATTTCTGTGGGATTTTCTATCTCTAATGTTAATCCATTTCTACAAAGGCTGTTATTTACTTTGCTATATGTGCTGGCAGCGGCCTTGCCCTGCAGGTTCATCTGTTATCACTCTTCTAACGTGTTCCATAGCTGTACACCGAGCACTCAGCCTACAATTGTGCTAATGTAATGCCAAGTACTTTAAGCAAGCTTTTAATATGAGCTTGGTTGATTTATGAGTACATCCCACTATTCATTTTCATGGCTTTTCTTAGAAAAACCTATAAATATTTAAGGACGTTTAAAACCTGTCTATCTAAAATGAATTGTTAAAGTTGTTCCATATATTTTAGTAAATAGGACGAGACTAGGTGTGTACTTGGTATTTTAAGTATTTGCCATGCTCTGTCATTTATCCCTCTATAAACCTACAAAGAAGTCCATGAAATGATGGAAATTGGCTCCAGGTTACCCAACCACTGTGCACACTAGGCAACTGCTTTGAATGTTTTTTTTATTGGGTGTATATATACATTGGTTGTTATTAGTAATATATTTTCAATTCTAGGGAGCAAGGTTTAGGAGAGTTAGGCTCTGTTCTTATCTGCGTCTGTCATTTCCATCGTTCTGTTCCATCATAGGAGCAGAACAACAAAAATGATGACGTGATGGATCGGTCACATAAGGGACATCAACGATGCCCGACAGAACTCATTGACTTTAATGTCCGTTTTCCATCAGTGTCCTTCGTTTTCTCTGATTTTCTGTCATTTTTCGAACACCACCTCAATCGCAGATGTAAACCTAGTATTCGTATTATCCGCCTTTATTTATAAATTGACAATGTGTTATTCAGCACTGTATAGGGATCAAAACATATTGACTACTCTGCGTAAAAGTAGACTTGTTGAATTCTTCCTGCAGCATAGTTTTTGTCTGTGAGTGGGACTGTGGTGTTAACAATTGGTGAAGATGTATATGCAATTTAGAAAAACTGGGTTTAGAAGGATGACTGATACATTTTAAAGGTGTGAGCAAATTTAATAGGCTGAGGAAGAGCATTCCAGAGTGTGCGGGCAGCATCAGAGCAGTCCTGTAATTTATGTATGGGTGAAGGCTGGGAGGACGGGAGAAATAGTAGTTTATTTTCTAGAATGATACTTTGTTGTCCCTTTTTGTTACCGTATTCTGAAATAGGAGCTACTGTAAATAATGATTATTAAAATAATATTAATATTTCTAATAGGAAATCGCAAAGAGGTTCAATATTTCTTTATCCAGAATAGTTATAGTGGATTATTTGCAGGTCACAATTATTTTTCTCTCCGAAATATCCTGGATTACTTTTTTCCGTTGCCTTCTTTTAAGTATGTTGCGTGCAGTAAATCTGAATTTGTTCATAGATTTGTAAAAGATTTGCATGTCAAATATGACATATACCTGTATAGATAATTCTATAATAATACACTACGCAGAAATCCTATTATTGCAACCCATTGTGTTTTTGTATACTGTGTGAGGGATTATGTACAATTATAGATGTGTGCATATATTTAGTTTCTACTTTTATATTTTATCTTGTCTAAACGTGCTGAATTGGCTACATTGGGGATTACAAATAACCTTTCAGGGTTGTCTTTTATATAGAAATAAAACAATTTCAATGTTATGTAGAAGAAAATAAGAATTTGGAAGGACTATTATCGGCTTAGTGTAATGTACAATCTGGGAGCGTCCTTTCATATTCGGAACAATTGAGCTATCCTGTTTCAGTGAAATAAAATAAACCACCTGGAATTTACAGCATATAGTCCATTCTTGTTCTGACACTGTCTGCTTTTGCCGTATTGATATGAATGTAATAAGATAAATTATAATCTCCCCATATATTTTGTTTCTTAATAGGTGAAGAAGTTAAAGGCCTTTAGTGGGGAAATAACGAAATTGTCACTGGCAGATTCATTTATGTACATGCTGATCCAGGTGCCAAAGTAAGTAAAACCAGAAATAACAAGTAGACTTGTTATGGTGTCAATGTTGTCTTGTTGGTGACTTTAATCCGGTCTTGAAATCATATTTTTTTTTGTCTACACTTTGTGTTGACTAATGAAAGAATCCTCCAATTTGGCCTGACGTGGGAACCATTAAAGGGGTTTTTGGTTTTTAAAAACACATTTTCAAATACCCTTTTAAAGGCTATGTACACCTTTTGAAAGGCAATTTTTTTGTTTGGGGCAACTTTACAAATACTTTTTATTAAAAAATAGTTTTACTCTTTTTATATACAGCTACTCTGTATTCTCTATACAAAGCAGCTGTGTCTAGCGGTATTCCCTGAATCTGTCAGTCCCGCAGACCTGACGGGTTTCAGTGACAGCGGATCTGACACGCAGGATCCATCTTCCTTTTTTTTTATTTTTATTTTATTTTTTTTATTTTTTAGTCCCACTAGGGACTTGAAGATCCAATTGTTGGATCGTTGTTCTAATACCTTGCAATACTTATGTATTGCAGGGTACTATAACTGTCAGTTTCACACTGACAGGAGGCATATTAGGTCCTGCCTCTGGCAGTACGTAAACGCCTTCAATAGATGGCAGACCTGAAGCCTTTGTTAGGCTTCCGGTTGCCATAGCAATCGGCCCCCGCAATCGCGTAGCGGGGTGCCAATGTTGCTATAACTTAAATGCAGCGGTCACTATTGACCGCCGCAATTAAGGGGTTAAACGGTTCGGATCACCGCTGTGATCCAACCCGATTTCCCCCAGTACTAAGGTTGCTAGTAGCGCCTGTGTGCTCTTTTAGGAGCACACGTAGATTAACTGGCTGCAGGCACAAGGACCAGCTCTGAAGCCCGTTAATCTACGTGGGGTGGTTGGGAAGGGGTTAAAGTAATGTTCTGAATCGTGGCTGTCCCATGAATAGCTCCGCTCTACGATTTACATTATGAAATTCTGTGTTATCAACATTCTTGCTGCAGTTTTCCTATTACTTGTGTTCGAAGCTCTATGAGGTGTTGGTGTCTGAGTCAGCCAGGGTTGTCCTACATTGGTGGATACAGTGGCATTTCCAGACGCCCTGAGAGCCTCATGCTTCTGCTAGTCAATTAAGCTCTTTAGAAAGTTATTTTTTATTAACCGTAAAGATATGAGGCTCCTTTCAAGTTGACTAAGAAAGATTGTTGTGTGGAATACCTATGTATTATAATGTCTCGCTCAATATACTTCCTTTTTACTTTGCAAAACGAAAGCCTTCACACAACTAAGTCTTATGGTATGTTCACACGGCCTATTTTCGGCTGTTTTTCGGGCCGTAAACGGCCGAAAAATCGGAAGCAGAACGCCTCCAAACTTCTGCCCATTGATTTCAATGGGAAAACTGCGTTCTGTTCCGACAGAGCGTTTTTCGCTGCGTTTTTTTACGCAAAGAAGAAGTGCAGGACACTTCTTGGGACGTTTTTGGAGCCAGTTTCCATAGGCCCCATTTACAAAACGATCCATAAACGGCCGTAAACATTGCCGCGAAAATCGCCAGTGGCACAAGAAACGCCTGAAAATCAAGAGCGGTTTTCTCTTGAAAACAGCTCCGTATTTTGAGACTTTTTTGACTCTGCGTGTGAACATACCCTTATACATAGATATCTATTTTTTTTCCAGTTATTCCTTACGAATAGAAGCTATGGTGCTGAAGAAAGAGTTTTCCCCTTCTTACTCCTCTTTGAATCAAGATATGATGATTATCAGATTAGCTACAAATGGTGAGTAGTTATTTTATTCTGTTTGGTCCCCTAATGTGTTAAAAAATGCAATTCAACAAGTATGCTATAATGGTGGATTTGATTATTTTTTATTTGGTATCCACAATGGGCCATGTAATATTTTTATTTGCCATGTGCAGGGAAATATCATTCAGAAAAATGTCTATACTGTCGCTTGTGATATGATGGATAAACCGTTCGGAAGCTTTAGAAATTTTTTATTTCATAGGATGCCAGAAAAAGCTGAAGCTGCAGTGCACTGTATGTCATTTCTCTTAGCTGGGGCATGATATATATATATATATATATATATGTCTCTGTCTCTGTCTCTCTCTCGGTCATTAATTCACATCAGATACATAACTAGATTGCTACAGGGGGATGCAAGATAGAGAATCGCCTCCATAAATACAAACTAAATTGAGATCTTGATGGTGTCTAATGTCTGTTATTCATAAACCAGGATATACAACATCTTGGCTGCACGTTTTTTTTTTTTAATAATACAGATTTAGGCCCCATGCACACGAACGTAAAAACGCCCGTAATTACGGCACGTTTTTAGGGGCCCATGGACTTCTATTGGCCACAGGTACCTCCCCGTATGCTTACGGGAAGGTGCCCGTGCCGTTGAAAAATATAGAACATGTCCTATTTCAGGCCGTAATTTCGGCACGGGCAGGCCCATAAAAGTCTATGGGGCTCCCGTAATTACGGGTGACTACGTGTGTGCACCCGTAATTACGGGAGCGTTGCTAGGCGACGTCCGTAAATAGTCACTGTCCAGGGTGCTGAAAGAGTTAAACGATCAGCAGTAACTCTTTCAGCACCCTGGACAGTGACTTCCGATCACAATATAGATCAACCTATAAAAAAAAAAAAAAGTTCATACTTAAGTATGAATTTCTTTTACTTTTTCTGCTGAAAGGGCTGTCCCTTCTCTCTATCCTGCGCTGAGACACCCTAAACCTAATCTGTGCAGTTTATAAAAAGAGCATTCACACATGTAAATGTTCCTAGAGAAGACAAAATAATGATTATAGAGAGACATTTTTCTGGACGGCAGGTTGGTAACCCCCTTAAGGAACACTACAAAAAAGCTGGCCATACACAAGGTGTGTTTGCTGACAGCGGTCTCCCCTGACCTCTCCATTAACATGCACGCTCAGCCAGGCACGCATGTTTATTTCAAAGGGGAGAACAAAGGATCTTGCCATAGGGGATAGCCAAGAGGCTCACTACAGACATTAGATTGTCATCTGGTCCCATCGGCATTCATCTGATATGTTTGGGCAGCTTTAGTCCATCCCAAATTGCTACTTCCAGAGAAATATAGATTGCATTCAACTGCACAGAGAATGCAGATAGGACAGACTTGTGTGTTGTCTCTTTAATTATGTGCTATTTTTTTTTTTCCTTTCAGTAAAAATACGAGTCAACAGGTCCCATACGCTTTCATTTGCTTTGTATACAGATCGTTTGTACACTGTATACAAAACAAAAGCAAGAAGTTCCTTTGGAACTCTGTACTCTCGGGAGACAGCACTATGTGTTGAGCATAGTGCTGTCTCCTCAGCAGGCAGTTGCTTCAATTCAGAGGCAGCAAGGAAGAAGCTGCCTAGAATCAAGTGCAAGCGCTTATTGCAGTTAAATCGGTCATACACATGAGATAGGTGTCATCTGAACATTCGGCTAATTTCACTCGACTCCGTCATAAACATGCTTGTCTGTGCATGCATGTTTATTCCAATGGGGATAGGGTAATAGGCAGCAGCTTATCTCCCAAAGAACATCGGATCGGACGCGTTGACATCCGAGTCAGAAGGCCCACATTCACTTAAGATCATTGGACAATTCTGCCAAAATTATTGGTTTCGGATGACTTTTTTTTTATTATATGGAAGGGCAGATTTACACATTAATTAAACCAAAAAAGAATACCTATATATTAAAGGTCATATATCAATAAGTATAGTTGCACATATGGGACCCCATGCATAGAAACACCCAAAAGTTATCCCTACATGCTACAATAAGACCAAATCAAACGTATCTTAGAAAAATACAAAATGACTTTATTGAAGACAAACAACACAGTTGATCTAGATACTTTAAAAATATACACCCATAAAAACAATGTACAAGCAGTACAAAGAAATAGACAGTGTTGAATATAAGGCAGGGCAAACAGTGGTGGTACTATGCATACTATGTCATAGAATATAGAATATATACCATGAGTATAAATGTACTTATACCAATCTACCACAGCAAATGCCTGGAGTATGACCGCAAAAAATGTATGGTAAAAATCATGGAAAAATCATTGAGACCTCAAAATACGCATAACAAGAACCCACCATGAGGGTCCTCTTATGCACACTTATTTTTTCACTTATTTTTATGTGAGCATGAATGTGGGTATATATATATATATATATATATATATATATAATTGTATATGCACGTATGCATACATGCTTACCTATTTCTATATATAGTCATATAAATATATATTTTCTTCATATATTTACTTATTTTTTACCTATATAACTTTTAACCACTTATGTCACATTCTAATCCATATCTATTTTTTTATTTTATATATTTTTTATTTATTTTTGATCCATCTATGCAATGTGGTATGATGTTTGGTCATACAATTCCATATATATATATATATATATATATATATATATATATGTATATATATATATTAGTGATATTTCACCTTAAATTTTATGTGATTTGTGTGCACAGTGGGCTCCTAGGCATGCATTGGGTCCCCCTCTGTACACTCTCTTCACATATCTTATTGCCCGATTTGCTGTTGCCATGGTTTTATCTGTCGGGAACTAATGTTCGATTCGTAATATTTATATATTCTGAAATGCCAAAGTATGCTCTCATATATAATATTCTTGTTACTCTGTAAATGCATTTCTCTAACTGTTAATAGTGCTCCTGTATACATACCGCTCTCTATTATTGGACATGGGCAACTGTGATTACCTTGCCCTTGTCCAAGATGGATGCGGTGGTCCGCGGTTGTTGTGCGCATGCGCGAGGCGGGGGGCCGTTTATGACTTAGTCCACGGCGCAACATGGACTTGGGCTCTGTGCAGCTGCGCACTGCCCACTTCCGGACGCCGTGGACTGCGTGATTGAGGTGCCGCCTCTCCTCGTGCAGGCGCCAGCTGAACATCCTATGGACAAGTAAGTGTGGTACACTTTTCAGCTGTGTACCCACTCTTTAAACCCTCTGGTCACACTCTTTTAGGACCCCCTGACGAAGCCAGGTGCGAAACGCGCGTTGGGGTGTTCTGACCGTGTTGTGGCAGTGGAATGGCTCATGGTGGGTTCTTGTTATGCGTATTTTGAGGTCTCAATGATTTTTCCATGATTGTTACCATACATTTTTTGCGGTCATACTCCAGCATTTGCTGTGGTAGATTGGTATAAGTACATTTATACTCATGGTATATATTCTATATTCTATGACATAGTATGCATAGTATCACCACTGTTTGCCCTGCCTTATATTCAACACGGTCTATTTCTTTGTACTGCTTGTACATTGTTTTTATGGGTGTATATTTTTAAAGTATCTAGATCAACTGTGTTGTTTGTCTTCAATAAAGTCATTTTGTATTTTTCTAAGATCCGTTAGATTTACACATTATCCTGGACAGCAGCCTCCTCACCTGTCTGTGCAGGAAAAGCAGCTGTTTGCTAGGGAGAAGGCGCAGTATACACAGGGTGATCAGTGTTCATAGGAATCTTTTTTTTTTTTAAATAAATTTTTTAAAAGTACACCCATATGTGTACGATAATTACTGTGGTGAGGAGTGCTTGCTGTTGCAAGATATAATTTTGGATTATATGACGGGTTTGACCCACATGTTGTTAGGGTGTGAATATTGTAATGTAGGAGGGTAAACCAAATTGAACCATCCTAAATGAAACCTGCATGCTACCTAAATGTATGCAGTACATTTATATAACGTGTTGAATATTAAATACAGGGATAAAAAGAGTAATACAGCACCAGCAAAGTAAATGAGATTTCAAGCTATTTTTTCTGCATGTAAATTGACCTGTGGTGCGTATTTTAGAATAGGCAGCATGTCCATTTATCTTGCGCTTGCGAATTGTATCTGACTAGTTTTAAAAAAACACACCAAAATCCGCCGCATAAAAACACACCTATGTCCGCATCAAAACGTAAAAACCACACCTAAAAACACACTATTTTACTTGTGCCATTCACCGTGGTTTCAATTCAGATTTTCTGCACCAAATTCCGCAACGTGTATCCTAAATGTCCAGATATTTCTTACAGATTTGGGTCCATAGCTCGTAAAGATACAGGCTCTCCCTTGGCTCTCTAGTTAGTAGATGGTAGCGTTGTCATGGAAATCTGAGGCAATATTTCTTTTATTGATGCTGAACATTCATAAAAAAATAACAAAGTATAAACTCATGTGGCGTTGGTCTTCTATAATTACAGGCTTTGTTTGGTGAGTAATATTTAAGAACATCGCCAAACCAGATCAATAAAAAGAGACCAAACCTGTAGGGAAATGCCATCACTAATTTACGGTGGACAAAGGACGGACTAATTCCTGCGGCCAATTGCAAGATAGTGAGACGATTGTGCGCAATAGATAATACAATAAAAAGGATTATGTATGAACCACTTCATCATTTAGTCAGTACTGGCTGTATAGAGGCCATTATTAAGAGCAGTAATACAGTTCATTGGTTTTGTAGTTACATTTTCTTTTATATCTAGTAATCTGACTTTGTAAATGGGAAGCAGAATTGTTTTTCCCCTAAGTTTGTGAAACAGAAATTTGAGAGGGGCTGATGCAATGTAAATAATGCCTACCACAGTACTGCTGCTGTTTACTACAACGTTGGAGCATCTTGTCTTAAAAAGCATTGTGCTGTCATGAAATCCATGAATACTGAGCTAGGGATACATTACAGTTACCACGGTAGAGCAGAGGGTTATATTACACTGCCCTGTACAGAAGTGGGACAGGTAGAAAACAAAACCATGTATCGCTTCTAGCGTGCATTTATTATTTTTTTCTTCTAGTATTATTCTATGGTGGATTTTAGGTGGAGTCAAGTTGCCCTAAACTCCATACTTCTACCATTCGCTCAGTAATAATACTGGTTTCAGTTCCTGTGGAAAATGAGATGTCCAGTAACTTTCTTGCGCATTCCCATGTGATTTTTCTTTTTTATGTTTCCCCTCTTAGAACTAATGTCATGCGAACAGCTGCACTCCATCTTGTACTTGGTCCTGCAAGCTGGGAACATTATGAATGCCGTAAGTCTGATGCCTTGTGATGATGACTATTGTTATCCTTCTTTTATATAATGCTGGAGTATCACGTGCCCCTTGTAGAATTCCCATTTGACTTGTTTTTCTGAGATCTTCCGATGTCTTTTTCTCTCCAGGGTGGATATGCTGGCAATGCTGTTGGTTTTAAACTGTCATCACTGCTCAGGCTGGCAGACACAAAGGCGAATAAACCTGGAATGAATCTGTTACATTTTGTGGCTTTGGTATGTTCTAGGTAGATGATTGTTACTCATTGCACAAATGCAACACAAGTTCTGGGACTGGTTTGTCCATCGGTACTTTTTCCACCGCTATGTATTACAGGTGGGCATGCTATGGCTGCCCAACTGGCATGTCAGAAGTAATTGTGGCCGGCCCTTCAAAGCTTTTTCATAAGCATCATTTGTTGTTTATTGCTTATTCAGTATTAAATGGTTTGTCTCATGATGATGACGACCCCTGTTTCCGTCAGGGAAAGCTGTGGCCTGCCACACATTTCAATAGATTTCCGATGTAGTGTTACGTGGCAACCATTTAAATAAATGGCTTGTAATACGTGAACTTGTGTCCACCAGAGTGAGTGATTCTCTTTGTTAGTGGTTCTCTTCTCTGGCTGATACATTGTGGTCCCGAGTGTGTGAACCCCCCCCCCCACACTTTTGATGAGACAACACATGAAGGGTAACACTGATCTCTATATTTGTGTAATTAAATGTGTCTCCTATCTATCTATCTATTTAGAATCTACACTGCCAATTTTTATTACATTTGTATTGTAATAATATATTTATTTGTAGGAAGCCCAGAAGAAAGATGCTGCATTACTTACCTTTTATGAGAAGCTGCCACATGTAAATGAAGCGGCCAGGTAAATAGAATATACTTTCTATCTATTGTCCTTGTGGACATCTGCACATGTTGCCCTTACTGTCCCTATAGTGATATTGCCATGGTAAAGGAAAGGCGAGAACCAAACAGCAAGCCTTTATGTGATCCCAGAATGCACCACACATTATTGGTATAAACACTTGTTGAGCGTTAGTTTTGCTGCATGTAATTTGCATTGAAGTTTTATCTATGATCACAATGGATGGGCCTTTATTCTGAGTCGCTTCTTCCATCAGTTTCATGAAATCTTTAATATGTCGGATGTGAATACTTAACGACAAAAACGCTTGCACATGAGAAGTTGTTCTGTTAAGGAATTCTAGTCGGCATTGCTGTGTTCACATCATGTTCACTGGCAAAATGTCCTGCACTGTATTAATACCATACACAGAACATGACATAAGGCTCTGGACTGTAGTAACAGTAGCAGTGATACTGGAAGAGGAAGTATTAAGTAACACACTGCTTATAGATGTTCACATTGCCAGGGGCTGTTGTATAGTAAACATCCTCTACTTTAGGCATCATAATAAAAAAGAAAAAAAATTTGTTTGAAAATATAAAGTCTTACAACAGACAATATGTTCAGTATCAGAATGTACAAACACACCTTGTTGGCTTGGATTCAGCTTATTAGTTCCTTCCGACATGTTAAACTGAATAAATACATAATGCGAGACCTAAAAATTTCAGTTCACTTTATCATTTGGGTGATTATTTATTTCTATAATACTTCTGTATTTAGCAACACTAGTTCATGGTTCATATAACACCGTTTATTTTACAGCCTTAACAACTATCCAAACTTTCCAGTGTGCGTGCGCGTGCGCGTGCATGGGAGATTTTACATCGTATGTAAAGCACTGCGGAAAATGTTGTTGCTGTATAAGTAATTGAAAATAATTAAGATGTGGAGCAGTGCACAGCTTTGAAATTCAAAATATGAGAGTATTTTGCAGGTAGATTTTGACCTGCCTGCACATTCTTGCAGTGTTTTTTTGCCCATGGCCATTGAGCGCCGCTAGCAAAAAAAGCCACGAAAATCGCTTTTTCTGCCTCCCATCAGATCAGAGGCAGAACCGTGGCAAAAAAGGACATGTCACATTTTTCCCTGCTTTTAACTGCTCGGGGGGAAAAAACAAGCCTCGGCCGTTTTTTGGCGCTGATTCGAAAGCGTTTCCTTGTCAAAATCAGCGCCAAATAACTCCATGTGAACTGGGCCTTAAGGTTTGTGTTTATTGTCAGGGGTTCCGTTGTATTTGACAGCAAGAATAGCACAGCCTACAGCTTCACTTAAAGAGGACCTGTCGTGTCTCCTGAAACGTCTATTTTAGTTAATACTTGTATTCCCCTTGAAATAACAATTCTGCAACATAGTTTCTTAGAACTCTGCATTATGCCGTTCCTCTGTTAATTCTCATAGAAATTTATGAATACATTTCCAGCGATTCACCTTGTAAAATGGGTGTGTCCCTACACAATCTCACTGTCGGCACTGATTGAACATTGCCAGTCTGTGTAGGGACACACCCCCAACTGGTAACACCCAGCTGTCAATTTAGTCATACATTTCTAGGAGGAATAACAGAGTAACGGCACAACACAGAGTTCTAAGAAAAGGTGCTCCAGACTTATTTAATGAGGATTACAATTAGTTACTAACACATACATGTCAGGAAAGATAATATCATTATTTATTAGTATATGGCAAACACAAGCATCTTACTTTTAACCTCTAAAATGAGAGGATGCCTTTCTCTTTCATGAACTAAAATGCAGCTATATGTTCTGCTTGTCAGGCATTACGGTCATGGGTTTTCCTGTGAAATTATGTTTTGGTTTCTATGCCCAAAGCAGAACTACGGAGCATGAAAAATAAGAGCAAGAATTTAACCTTTTTGTGTCCGGTGCTTTGCTTTCCCACATTACTACTGGGCTCTCCTTTCACTTGTTACTATGACAGAGAAAGCAAGGTCAAAAGGCTGATTCATGCACAAAAGCTCAGCTTGTACTTCAGCCCTGAGCAAACTAACGTCTTCAGAACAGCAGTACCATGTAAACTGGCATGGTGAAAAGCATCAGTCGCCTTTCTTCTACACATCTGTTGTGTAGCTACCCTTGTGCTGTCCTGAGAACTTATTATGTATGATTTGGTTAGTGGTAAGATTTCTTTTCTCATTCACACTTTGAGCATTGGATCAAGGTTTTTGTATTTTTTTAATTTTTTTTTATATAGATTCCAGAGACGTCCACATTTTTCAGTTTAATTTGTGCATTATATAACAAATCTGTTGCTGCTTCCAACTCTTATCAGCAGAAGCACTGCTGTTGAAAGAGCTTTATTATTATTTTTTGCAAAATGACTTGAGCCTCTTAATACACCATGAAAGCCAACTTGCGTACAAATATCAAATACTTGCATTTGGTACTTATTTGCTAATGATCAGGGCTCTATACAGTATTAAGGAGTGTTCACCAGGTACAGAATAGTGCGTCAGTAGTGTTTGGTGCAACTTCCTAAATACGTTTTATTAAAAATAGTTTTTACTCTTTGAGATACAGCTGCTTTGTATTCTGTATACAGAGCAGCTGTATTGTTCGCTAAGACCTGAATCAGTCAGGTCCGCAGGACTGACGTGTTCAGTGAAAGCGGGTCCTGCGGTTTCTGACACGCTGTATCCACCTGTAATCTATCACAGTTATAAACTTAGATGTGATCGATAGAAGCTGGATGTGTCAGAGACACGCAGGACCCGCTGTCACTGAACCAGTCGGTCATGCGGACCTCACGGATTCGGGTCTTAGCGAACACTGATGGACAATCTTATTTTTTTTTTTTAAATGTTTCAAAGGTGTGCATTGCCTTTAAACCCTTGGCAACATCTGCCGCACATTTACGGCTTTGGCACTACAACGTTAGCGCAAAGCGCTGTAAATGTATGGCGCAGGGATGGTGCAAGCATAAGTGCTGTGTCTACAGTGGGGTGTCAGCTGTGTATTACATCTGACAATCTGCTACAATGGCCAGGATCGGATGGTACTCTAGACATAATTGGTATAACCGCAACGACCCCTATTATAAAATAAATGCATTAATTGGCCCTCACCGTGAATGCTGTAAAAGAAAAAAAGCAATGGCGTATGTGCAGTGTTTTGCTCACCCTCCCTCCCTAAAAAAGGTATAAAAGTTCATTTGTCCTATGTATCCCAAAATGGTATTAATGAAAACCAAAGCTTGTCTTACAAAAAACAAGCATTCATAAAGCTCTGTTGCTCGTAAAAAAAAAAAGTTAAATACATACACTATACTATATATACAACAAGCAAAATACGAATTACCCCAAATTGTATCAATCCAATAGAGTTCTAGAATCCCTTAAAGGTAACAATAAAGATATATATTAACAGTATTGTATTGTCTAAATCACTAAAGCCATTAGTGAACTTTAAGGTCTGCACTTGATTTAAAATGTCAATTAAATGGCTCACTTTCAAGTCCAATTGGCTTTTTTTTTTAATTATTATTTAGGTTCAGGTTCCAAGGCAATATCTATGTTGTATCTGGATAATAAACCTTTTAATAAATACTACCATTTGGAGCTGAAATTAATTAGCATGACTTCAGTAACCATGATGCAGCGACGAGTGGCCTCAGAATATTACCACGTGGTATATTCATGCGGAAATTAGTCATTGTTAATCCGAGATAACTTGCTTCCACCCAAATTATCCTCTTTATGAATTTGACAACAAGGCATGGCTGTGTTTGACATTCAGGTGTTTGGTGAACTGTTCAAACATTACGAATGATGTCTCAGTACAGGCCTTTAACTTGTTATGTAATTGTTTTTCTTTACTTGGCAGGTTGTCTACAGACAATATGGAGGCAGAGTTCCAGACACTGTTAACAAAAACAAAAACCCTCAAAGACCAGATTAAGAAGGATGCGGAGTTGTCACAGCAAATGGAGCAGTTTCTTCAGGTACATGAATGTAGAAAAGATGGATCCTAATAGTAAGAGGGGCTCATATTGAAGCTTGACTAGTTAGAGTGTGGTATAAATGTATACAGTAATAAATAACATGAATATGTAACCAATGGTGGGTTTCTTTTTATTGTATTTCAGAATGCAGTGAAAGACTTGAAAGAGCTGGAGAAGCAGAAAGTGGAGTTTCAAAAGCAGGGGAACACTCTAATAGACTTCTTCTGTGAAGACAAAGAAACTATGAAACTTGATGAATGTTTCCAAATATTTCGGGATTTTTGTGAAAAGTTTAACAAAGCTGTAAAGGTAAGATCCATATACATAAGCTTGATGGTGACAGGTGCTTCATAGAAAAGTTACAACTTGTTTTCATTCTTTTAATAAAATGTAGGCACAACAAATGTAGTTTAAACTTTGCCCTGTATTCTAAAATAGGACGAACATCTGAATAAGTATTGGACTCTTATCCATATTTTATAAAAATCATGTTAGGCAGGATGGTGAACATTGCATTGTGCCTATGGATATATCGTATAATTCTGAAAGGACTGTTATGCATTTATATTTATAGGAAAACAAGGAGAGGGAAATTCAAGATCTACGGCAGCAGAAGAGACACAAGGAACTGGAACTTAAACGGCGCTCCTGGATCTTTGGAGAGAATGGAGGTTTTGGTAGGAGTAGCAGTGAAAGTGATGTGGAGTTATTGACAAAAAAAGGACTTGAAGATGTTTTGCCATTTTTGCAACAAACACCCCAAAGTCCATTAAGCAGAAACTCCAGCTCAAGGAGATCCCGCCTATCCCTAGGAGTTGCAGCAGATAGAGAATTACAGATGTACTTGGAAGCACCACAGGTTGATCAAACCAACAAATTTAACAGTCTGCCCCGATCTCACTCTCACCAGCCGAGACCAACAGTTGCGTGGATAGAAACCAAGGAGAAAAAGGACCAGACCGTTAACATTATGAACTTGAATAAGAACGAAGCCATTCAAATTTCCGATCCATTGCCTACGGTACTCATTAGTTTGGAAGATGAGATACCTTCCCACACTGCCATCTCTAATTTGTATTACAAACAGGATAAAACAGACAGAAATAATAATCAACAACCAAGCTGCCAGAACAAGGAGGAAAGTCCGCCCAAAAAGACAACGTTAAGTCCTTTAACAGTCACTTTAGAAGAACGAGAGCTGGTTAAAGAGTTGCACACATTCGATCTCCAAAGATCTATAAGAGAAAACACTGATACGTGTATCACAAACTTAGAGACACTTGATGACAATAACATGCCATTAAATAAAACTAGCATAGACAAACCCTTTATTTCAGTAAGTACCTCATACGAATCAACTGATACAACTGAAGCTCATTTAAACAGCGTTGGTACTTGTATGTCAGAAAACACATGTATCTCTGATAATCGAGAGCACAGTCCATTATTTTATGTTGAAGATAGTACCGATAACTCTTTAACACTGGACTGTTCTGAAAGCAAAGATATGAATGAGAGAGAAGTTGAAAATGTACAGATTGATGAATCTGATGGTGGAGTAGGATCAAATACATGTGTTTCTGATCAGTCCGAAAACTTAAAACGTGGTAATAGAAAGAGCATTATTTCCATGGAGAGTACCTTAAAAAGTAAAGACCCTATGGATTCAAAGAGACATAACTCGATGAAAGAGAGAACCCCAAGCTTCACTAAGGCATATGTTACTCGGCCAAGCAGCACTGTCACTACAAAACCTGTTCGTATGTTGAATGACTCTGAGCATGTAACAATGAGGAAAGTTGTGCCCATCTCTAAATCTAACAGACCTGGAAGTATAAAACGTGCAGAACTCAGGAGTTCCTTTCGGGATGAGTCAAAATCAGATGAACTCAAACAAACACTGCGTCATTCTCTTCTAGCAAAAACGGATAATGCTCAAAGGTCTTCACCCAGGTCTAGTACCACTACTGAGGAGCCCAAGTTTCAAAGAGGAGCAAGTTTTACTTCTAACAGTGCACGTTTCCAGAGGGACCAGATTCAGCGGAAAAGTTCTGTCCAAAAAACAGCTGCAAAGCCAGTCAGAGATATTAGTAAGCCAAAGCTTGATGAAACCAAGAT
The DNA here is from genome assembly GCF_050947455.1 of Rhinoderma darwinii. Classification (NCBI taxonomy): domain Eukaryota; kingdom Metazoa; phylum Chordata; class Amphibia; order Anura; family Rhinodermatidae; genus Rhinoderma; species Rhinoderma darwinii. The sequence continues at coordinate 124,049,510 of NC_134687.1, read as the reverse complement.
ATGTCGGACAACTCAGAAACAAAATCCACCTACTGTAGACGTAAGCAAGACCGTACCAGCCAATACCCTGAGAACTTCAACATCTACTCCAAGCTTTGCCAGGAACACTGTAGCCTCATCTTCCCGACGTGCAAAGACAGAAGTTCCTGCTCCTCCTCCAAAAACGACAACTATAACTAGGTCAACATCTTTGCGCCAATCTAAAGGAAAGTATGAACCATTAAGTAGAGATTCTACCCCCAAAGAAAATAGTAGCGTTGGTACCTTCAAGAGAACCAATAGCATTAGGACAAACCTGAAGGTAACAGAAGCTACTAACAATAGCAAACCTGAGACTGCACAAAAAGAAAAGAGTATAGTTGAAAAATCTTTGAAGTTTAAGGATACAGGCAAAGCAACACTAGGTAAAATATTGAAGCCTTTGCTGAAGTAGGTGTTTATTTAAAGAGTCTGTTTAATTCGACAACCCCTGTTTGGGTGAATTTAATAATAAAGGAAGGGCTTTTTTCATAATGCCCCTTCCTTTGACAAGCTGTGCTCATATACAGTGCAGTGTTTTTTTGTTTTTTTATATGGACTATGATGACTGTTGGGACTCCTAACTACCCCTTTTTCGGCAAGTGCATTATGCAGCCTCATGAAGGAATTTGTGTTGCAATAGTCTTTAAGCTGAGCTGAAAGAGTGCTTATCTAAGAATCTGTATCTGCAGTCATCATTTCTTGAACACATTTGGGGAGAAATTGTTCTTTAGGACAAGCAGGACTTCTCTGGTGAGGATTTTTTCACTTTCCAAAGGTACAAGCTAGTCATTGACTTTATATGGCTTCCAGCTAAGGGAGTACTTGATCGTTCTGCCATTGGCTTCATAATGGGGACTCTGCTGGAAGGAGTCTCTTAAATTTCTGGATTTTATAGCAATGACTGTCGCAGGTGTTTCGCTAGTCCACAAGGAAAAACAAGAGAATAACTTGGTGATGCTGTTACATAAATACCTATCTATCAACCTTGATGAACACAGAAGTGCCATGTATTTATAATGCATATGAATGGTGTCTCCTCTCTTTTTTTAAATATTTGTTGACAGCACTTCAACCATTCAATGTGTACTCACTGTGATTCTAGTCTTTGATTCACATGTGAATCCTGCTGCTAGGCTTCTATGATGTAAGCTTTGATATGTGGTCAAACAAAGTGGGTCATAGATTATGAATATTTTTTGTGTATGAGGAGAACTAGATCCAGTCAATGTACCTCTGGAAATCTATAAAGCGGCATACTATGTTGGGTTTATTACAAATATATTAGTTTATGCTGGGCACCTGTTGGGTCTTTGTACTAACTACTACGTTCAGCTAAAAGGTTTTAAGGAATACGTAGGTATCCTGAACGAATAATAAATAAGGTGGTAATAAAATAATTAAAGTAATAAAGTATTGTTCATGCTGTAATAAATGAAAGCGCATTAGGAAGTCTTTAAGATCCCAAGTAGACAAATGTTTTTCCTAAAGCAAGCTAAACCTTTATTTGCTCATCTAATGTCCAGTTCTCACACACCCGATGCCAAAGTATACAAGTGACTTAAACAAAGTGATCCTCACGTCTGCTTGTCCTTTTGCCTTTACTGACCTTTTATTACCTACGGTTTCTACTATTGCTTTGTTCACAAGTGGCATATTTGTTGCATAAATTTCCCATGGTTATTCTTTAATATAAATTATTGGTTGCAATTCTTTCTTGGCCGATATTAAATATCAATTAAACACCTAGTGCCTCTGAAACTATCCATTCTCCTCCTTGTTGAAGCCGTGTGGATTTAATTGGCTGTTCTATGAGGCCTCCACAAATCTCAATTGGGTATGTAGAATATCATCCGTTTATGCCCTAAAGAAAACCTTATTGGTTAGGAAAGCGACATTGACGCAGTATATAATTATGGATTAGAAGTTCGCAGTGGGCCATTTTACATAGGAAGATATTGTGGCTTAACCTATAATCTAATTTAACAAAAAAAATATATCTTTTTCTGGTTAATGTGGAGGCCTATATACTCAGGACTTTATATTTAATAGTGGATATCTATTTGAATATACACATTTACCTATGTTAATACAAGATTTTACAGTAATTCAAATACGTTTTGCCAAAGTGGATAACTCCAACACCTTTATAAAAGTGTACTATGTCTTTGCACATAATATCATGAAATGTAAATGGCATCTTCTGTGCAACATAAAGAGAAGACAGAACATTTTTCCTTTTTTTTTTTCTTCTTTATTATAGCTGACCCCATGTATTATCATACTAACATATCAAGGTATCAGAAATAACATGTATATAAAAGCAGATATTCCGGAACAGGATTGATTGGTAGACTGTATCTATTTTCTCATTTGTGTGTACATTTTATTACCGTTTTCTGACTGAAAAGATTTATTTAAGTATGTTTAATAATGTAAATTTGTATACTAGAAGGTACAATGTACATAGCCATATGTATTTAAAGGATCTTTACATATTTCAGAATAGTTTGCTAATAAATTTCTCAACTGAAAGTAAATCGCTGGTGTTCTCTATTCCTTTCTAGCAGTAAAAATAAATATATGCGGTGCCACAAAACATTTCTCAATCATGCAACACAAATAAAAAAATCACCCTGTAGTGTGTGTGTGTGTGTGTATATATATATATATATATATATATATATATATTTATATATTTATGTGTGTATGTTAAAGGGCTTGTATACTGGTGGTTTTCACCTAATTGGTCGCCCGCTATTACTACCTCCTTTATAATCAGGGTAACTAGGGTTATGACTAGTTCCCCTACCTTTTCCTTATACTAACGTTTGTCTACTTGCTTTGCTACTACGTAAGTGTATACGACTGTATAAATACAATAGTATAGTGAATAAAGGGTAATATTTATTACTAACAATAATCACACTTACATATAAAATACACAGAAACTGATCACAGTATAGTATCAGTATACCCCAATACAAATAATAAGTTAATATATATTGAGTATACTCACACTATACGCAGTACAGAATAAACAGGGCATCACAATCTTACGTTATACCATCACCCACTTACCTAAACATACATAGAAGTTACGATACAATACAATACACATGCTCACTGTTTCTGCCCACTCCCTCCTAGCAAATAACTCCCTGTACACGAAGGGTTAATCAGGTAGCAAGGGTTAACTTAGGAACTCAGGAGGGTAGAGGGTTAACAAGGGGAATGGGTTGCTGTATGCCAGGGGATAGCAGGTAAATAGTGGAAAAGGGTTAAACAGGTACCAGGGATTAATCAGATACCAGGGGATATGCAGGTCAGGCAGATGGGAAAGGGTTCACCAGGGAAGTGTTGTGTTAGGGGGGAGAAATTACGCGTAGCTGCTGCTACACGTGGATACTTAGCAGTTCATCTGGTCCAAGGTTGGTGTATTTTCTGAAGAGGGAGGCAGGAACAACAAAGTGAGAGTGGGACAGTTGACCCGCTTATAACTTGTCCGTGCACATCTGTGTGACATCACATGCTCATGCACATGCAAGGGGGGGACATGGGTTTATGGCACCCTCATGGAATATCATTACCTGGCGGGGGGGGGGGTAGGGTGACAAGCAGTTGGAACTTCCTGCTTCCTGGAAATACAGGATATGTTCACTGCTTATGGCTTAGGCCCCCCACCCCCCAGGGGGTGTCATTACCTAGTGAGGGGAGGAATATACACCTTTCTGGAGGGACAAATATATCTACACTCACATGTACAAAGATATAAATACATAAAACACTTCCCTTTACATAGTGTGTGTGTATATATATACAAACTGGAGTCACACATGCAATTTTAATGGCAGTTTTTGGAGCCAAACACAGGACTGGAATTTCCGCAGTATTTACAGCAACAGCAAAGTGGATCTCTGCAAATAACAGCCTTGCACTGCAGAAAAACAAACCATAGACCAATCATGCAGAAAGTGTTCTGCGGTGTGGCTTTAAAATCTGCATGTCGATTTATGCTGCATATCCTGAGCGGAGATGCTGCGTTTTTGGCCATAGACTTGAATGGGGAGCATGAATTTCGCACTAAAATATTCAAGTTGCAGTTTGTATAGGGTTTACTTCACGTAAACAGTGTAAAAACTGCTGGAAATTTGCAGGTGCACATAAAGTTTGCCGCAATTAATGCTTCAAACTAAAATTTCGCTTAAAACCACAGCCGAAAATCCACAATTTATCCACAGTAATATGCTCTGCGATAATGCAGTATTTGCTGCGGGTTTCAGTGACTGCTTTACCTGCGTTTTTGTTCTAGATTCTGCTGCAGATTTTCTATTGCAGAAAATCTGCTGTGTTTCCTGCCTGTGGGAATAAACTCTTAGGCCATGTTCACACAGAGCAGTTACACGGTGTAAAAGTACACCGCATATCTGCCCTGAACGCCACAGGGAATTCATTTTTCTTCTGAGTTGCGCTTTTGAGACGGAATCGCAACTTTTCTGCCGCAAAAATACCAACAGCTATTCGTACAAAAAAAAACGCTGTGTGTTTTTATTTGCGGCGTAATCACAGCTTTTCCACCGCAATAATCACAACATTTGCCTATTTGTTGCTAGCTTTACTTCCCCATTGAATTCAATGGGGAAAACCCACAACAAAAATGCAGCAATTCCACACCATAAATTGACATGCTGCGGATTGAAAAAAAGGCACCGCAGGTCAATTTATGAAAGTTTTTTTACGTAGCGTGTAGATGAGATTTGTTCAAATCTCATCCACTTTTCTGCTACTATAATATGCTGCAGATTTTCCTCCAAGAAAACCATTGCGAAAAATCTGCAGTATTTACGCTACGTGTGAACTTTTGGCCTTATACTTATTTTTTAGGTCTAGTCTGGCACAAAAAAACTGCATCAAAAACTACCACGAAAACTGCATGTGTCATTCCAGTCTTGGGGTATGTTCACACGGCTTATTTTCGGCTGTTTTTCGGGCTGTAAACGGCTGAAAAATCGAAAGCCGAACGCCTCCAAACATCTGACCATTGATTTCAATGGGAAATACGGCGTTCTGTTCCGACAGGCCGTTTTTCTTAAACGGCCGCGTAAAAAAACGCCCACGAAAAAGAAGCAATTTTTCATTTGACTCAGAAGAACAGCTCCAAAAACGTCCATGAAAAGCGTGAGTTTGCTTAAACGCCTGAATTCAGGAGCGGTTTTCCCTTGACGTTTTTTAGTAAGCGTGGGCACATACCCTTAGTGTTTTGTTGTGCAACAATTGTGTAAAATTTGCGTGACGTGCCCCTGGCACAAATATTCATGTACAGTCTAGCTGCGCTTAAAAAAATTATGGTGGATGATAGTGGCATTCGCGGTCACCATTCACACTAAATTCACAAACTTTCGTGCAGCAGGAGCAATTGCGCAAACAAAATTACCTCTACCTAGGACCTCAAGCTCAAAGTTTTGATTCAGTCCTGACATTTGCCTATATAATATATGTACAATAATTTCTATAATGTATAGACAATTTCTTCACTGTACAGGACTAACCAAATTTTTTTTACGCCTGCTCTCGTTTCCTTGTTGTCCTCTTTTGTCACTGCCATTAGAGGGGGTTTTCCGGGATTTTATGGGACAATGCTGCAATACCTTGCACAGCCGCTACGAAATTAACGACGTGTGCAAGTATGAACAGAAATTAAATCAATTAACGGGCTGCGGCGTTCACACACATGCATACCTTCAGCGCACTTTCCCACTTGCATATTTTAGTCAGTATTTGTTAGCCAAAATCGGGAGTGGGGCCAAAACACGGAATAGGTACAAAGCTTTCCATTATACCTTTTCTGTTTGTTTCACTCCTTGTTCTGGCTTATAAATACTGAGGCAAAATACTAATGTATTGCAGTATATTGTTATTTTTACAGGCTTCTGTAACCGCACGATCGCTGTTCCGGTCCGTTAGTCCTGGGTGTCCGCTGTAATACACAGCTGACATCCGCAGTATATGGAGCGGGCTCAGCATGTGAGCCCGCTCCATACATCAACCCCCGCACCATGATGTGTTATTAAGTCATAGTGCGCAAAGGGGTTAATGCACAGCGGATGTTGTGAATATTGCAATTTTCCACTGATATGCCATTTTAGTGCATAATATGTCATGCTCAGTTTGTGCCACTGAAGACAAATACCTCATAAAACGTTAATTGGGTTCTCCCGGGTATGGCGATGCCATATATGTGGGCGCAAACTGCTGTTTTGGCACGCTGCAGGGCTCAGAAGGGAGGGACGTAATTTTGCTTTTGGAGTGCAGATTTTGCTTGGTAGTAGTTCTGTTTGGTGGTATTTCAGTTTATAATGTGGAGGGCATGTGTAAGCTGGGTAGAGTACATCAGGGCATAATAAGAGGGTATAATAATGCGGTAAATAAATAATAATTCATAGATATGTGGCCAGTGTCGCACTGATAAATGGTGCCTGATCTTATCTGATTTTTGAACACTGCACATTTTGCATCGCCATATTTTGAGAGCCAGAACTTTTTTATTTTTTCACCACCGGAGCTGTGTGAGGGCTTATTTGTTGTGGGACGATCTGTAGTTTTCATTGGTACCATTTTGGGGTACATGCGATTTTTTTATTTTTTTTTTGGATCACTTTTTATAAAAAATTTTGCAAGCCAGGTGACCAAAAACAAGCAATTCTGAAAATGTGTTTTAGTTTTTTTTGTTTTTTTTTGCAGCATTCACCGTGTGCTATAAATGACAGTTTTACTTTATTTTGCAGGTCGGTACGATTACGGCGATACCATATGTATATAGGTTTTTTTATGTTTTGCAGCATTTGCGCAAATAAAGCACTTTTTTATAAAAATTTATTTTCTGTCACCATATTTTGAGAGCCGTAACTTTTTTTATTTTTTAGTCCAAAAAGCTGTGTAAAGGCTTGTTTTTTGCGGGACGGGTTGTAGTTTTTATCGGTACTATTTTCGGGTACATGCAACTTCTTGATCACTTTTTATTCTCTATTTTGGGAGGGGTGGTGACCAAAAAAAAAGCGATTCTGGTGTATTTTTTTTTTTTTTTGGGGTGTTCATCGTGTGGGAAAAATAACTTTATAGTTTGGGTCGTTACGAACGTGGCGATATCAAATATGTGTACCTTTTTTTAATGTGTTCATTTTTTTCCTATAATAGTCTTATAGGAAAAAAAAGCATTTTTTGTTTATATAACTTCACTTTTATTTTTACACTTTTTTTAAAAACATTTTTATTACTTTTTTTTTACTTTTTTTTACCTGTCCCACTAGGGGACATTTAGGCTGGGTTCACACGAGCATGTTACGTCTGTAATGGACGGAACGTATTTCAGCCGCAAGTCCTGGACCGATCACACTGCAGGGAGCCGGGCTCCTAGCATCATAGTTATGTACGATGCTAGTAGTCCCTGCCTTGCTGCAGGACAACTGTCCCGTACTGTAATCATGTTTTCAGTACGGGACAGTAGTTCCACGGAGAGGCAGGGACTCCTAGTGTCGTACATAACTATGATGCTAGGAGCCTAGCTGCCTGCACTGTTTGGTCTGGGACTTGCGGCCGAAATACGTTCCGTCCATTACGGACGTAACATGCTCGTGTGAACCCAGCCTCAGACTTGCAGCTTTGATCACTGCTAGTACATTACACTACCTACGTAGTGGAATGCATTCCAACTGGCATTGTGACGTGAAAGTCACACTGACAGGAAGCTTCGGAGGACCGGCCGGAGGCTGCTACTCCGAGGCTTCCGTACATGGCACCCCGGAGGCCATTGTCTGGCCTCCGATTGCCACGACAAGCATCGGCAGCCCCCACAGTCACTTTGTGGGGGCTGCCGATGTGCTTCAGACCACTTAAATGCAGCGAACGCAATCGGTCGCTGCATTTATGGGGTTAATTGCTGAAATCAGCGGCGATGTTCCGCTGACCGGCAAGACTGGAGTGTCAGCTGTCGGGGAAAGCTGATCTCCCAGTTCCCGGACACTGTCCGTTAAGACAGAGTGCGCCGGGAACTACTCTGCAACTGTACGTCCTGATGCGGGAAGCAAGCCCTCTGCAGGACGTACAGTTGCGGCGCAGCGTGTGAAGAGGTTAATATACCTAAAATTCTATCGGTCTGCGGCCACCACTAGAGGGAGCTTCCTGCATACGGTTTATGTATTGAAATCAATAATAAAAGAGTATGCAGTTCAATTCTAAGCTTCCCCTACTAGTGGCCACAGAGACCCAGAATTTTAACTGAAAAATGGAGCTTTGATCTTTTATAAAGATATACTAAGAAATTAATCAGCACAGAATTGTGAAGCTATTTAAAAGTTGCAGGAAAAACATGAATGAGTTGGCTGTGGAAGTTAATCATAGTTACATAGTTAGTACGGCTGAAAAAAGACATATGTCCATCAAGTTCAACCAAGGGACGGGAAAAGGGAAGGGAAAAAATTTCTACACATAGGAGCTAATACTTTTTTGTTCTAGGAAATTATCTAACCCTTTTTTAAAGCCATCTACTGTCCCTGCTGTGACCAGCTCCTGCGGTAGACTATTCCATAGATTCACAGTAAAGAAGGCTTGTCGCCTCTGCAGGTTGAACCCTTTTTTCTCCAGATGGAGGGAGTGCCCCCTTGTTTTTTGAGGGGGTTTTACATGGAACAGGATTTTACTATATTTTTTGTATGTGCCATTAATATATTTATATAAATTAATCATGTCCCCCCTTAGTCGTCTTTTTTCAAGGCTAAATAGGTTTAATTCTTTTAATCTTTCCTCATAACTTAGATTCTCCATGCCCCTCATTAGCTTCGTCGCTCTTCTTTGTATTTTTTCCAACTCCAGCGCATCCTTTCTATGAACTGGAGCCCAGAACTGAACTGCATATTCTAGATGAGGCCTCACTAATGCTTTGTAAAGTGGCAATATTACATCCCTGTCCCGCGAGTCCATGCCTCTTTTAATACACGACAATATCCTGCTGGCTTTTGAAGCAGCTGATTGACACTGCATGCTGTTATTTAGTTTATGATTTACAAGTACACCCAGATCCTTAATAAATAATTTGAATAATAGTGGTCCCAGCACTGAACCCTGGGGTACACCACTTATTACCGGGGACCATTCAGAGTAGGAATCATTGACCACAACTCTCTGGATACGGTCCTTGAGCTATACTTTCTAAACCTATAGTCCTTAATTTACCCATTATACGTCTATGGGGGACAGTGTCCAATGCCTTTGCAAAGTCCAAAAACACTATATCCACAGTGGCCCCTCTGTCTAGGCTTCTGCTCACCTCTTCATAAAAACAGATCAGGTTAGTTTGACAACTTCTGTCCTTAGTAAAACCGTGCTGGCTGTCACTTATAATACTATTTTTTGTCACATAATCCCTCAATAGATGTTAAGCTTACTGGTCTATAATTACCTGGGGAAGACCTAGAGCCCTTTTTGAAAATAGGCACCACATTTGCCCTGCGCCAGTCCCTTGGCACTATACCAGTCACTAGAGAATCTCTGAATATTATGAAAAGGGGGACAGAAATAACTGAACTAAGCTCTTTAAGGATTCTAGGGTGTATCCCATCAGGTCCCGGGGCCTTGTACGCATTTTATTTAATTTAGCTTGGACCATATCTACATTCATCCAATTCAGTATATCAACTGATATTAACAGCACTGGCACCGGCTACATCAGCTGCTCTTTCTTCTGTTGTATATACAGAGCTAAAGAACCCATTTAGTAACACTGCCTTCTCTTGATCCCCTGTGACCAACTCCCCATTACCACTATCTAGGGGTCCTACATGTTCAGACCTTGGCTTTTTTGCATTTATATGCTTGAAGAATTTTTAGGGATTTATTTTACTATCCTTGGCCACCTGCCTTTCATTTTGTATTTTTGCTAATTTTATTACATTTTTACAGATTTTATTAAGCTCTTTATATTTTACAAAGGCTACAGATGTACCCTCAGATTTGTATTTTTTAAATGCCCTTTTTTTGTCATGTATTGCCCCTTTCACAGAAGGTGTAAGCCATGTGGGATTTAATTTTAGTCGTTTATACTTGTTACCTATAGGAATACATTTTGCACTATAATTACCCAAAGTAGATTTGAAAATCTCCCATTTATCATTTGTCACATTATTTAACATTAGTTCTTCCCAGTCTATATCCTGAATTGCAGCCCTCATCCTGGGGAAATTGGCTTTCTTAAAATTAAATGTTTTTGCCCTCCCAGCCTGTGTTTGTTTTTTACAGTATAGGTAAAATATAACTATATTGTGGTCACTGTTACCAAGGTTTTCACGAACATTTGACATTCCCAACAAGATCTGCATCAGATCTCTAATTCTTTTTTTTTTTTTAAATGAAACCCAGTGGGGGATTCCCAAAATTATTGTTGCCAAGTTTGTTTCCATACGCAACAGACAGTTGTTTTTTTTTTTTTTTTCATATTCAAAGTTTTTTTTATTGGTTTTAATACACACAGGTACAAACACAATTAGGGAAAATGTGTCCCCACAACCAAAGAGAACATGACAGATGAGGGCCAGCCCAAACATGAGGGTGAACATCACATCCTATAGAAAGCGCAAAGTACCATAGGAGTCTAAGAAAGCATATGAGAAAGGAGCATTGCTTAAAGAGGCTCTGTCACCAGATTCTCAAATCCCTATCGCCTATTGCATGTGATCGGCGCTGAAATGTAGATAACAGTAACGTTTTTTTGTTTTTTTTAAAACGTTCATTTTTGGCCAAGTTATGATCTATTTTATATATATATATATATATATATATATATATATATATATATATATATATATGCAAATGAGGTTTTAAATGGACAACTGGGCTTGTTTTTTTTTCGTATGTCCAACTGGGCGTGTATTGTGTTTTTAACTGGGCGTGTTTACTTGTTTTACTAACTGGGCCTTGTGAATAGAAGTGTATGATGCTGACGAATCAGTGACCAGTCAGCATCATGCACTCCTCTCCATTCATTTACACAGCACATAGTGTTCTTACTAGAACGATGTGCAGCCACATACACAAGTGTCCTGATAATGAATACACATGACCTCCAGCCTGGACGTCATGTGTATTCAGAATCCTGACACTTCTGAATCTTTTCTGTGAGATTTCCAGCAAGGGAAACTAAATCTCGTTTACCTCGTAATCTCGCGAGATTACGCATGGCTTGCTGGAATCTCACAAAAAAGATTCAGAAGTGTCAGGATTCTGAATACACATGACATCCAGGCTGGAGGTCATGTGTATTCATTATCAGGACACTTGTGTATGTGGCTGTACATCGTTCTAGTAAGAACGTGATGCTGCTGTGTAAATGAATGGAGAGGAGTGCATGATGCTGACTGGTCACTGATTCGTCAGCATCATACACTTCTCTCCACAACGCCCAGTTAGTAAAACAAGTAAACACGCCCAGTTAAAAACACAATACACGCCCAGTTGGACATACGAAAAAAAACACGCCCAGTTGTCCCTTTCAAAGCTCATTTGCGCATATATATATATATATATATTTATTAGCTCATAACTTGGCCAAAAATGAAAGTTTAAAAAAAATAAAAAAAAAATAAACGTTACTGTTATCTACATTGCAGTGCCGATCACATGCAATAGGAGATAGGGATTTGAGAATCTGGTGACAGAGCCTCTTTAAGAGAGAAAATAAAAATACCAAAGTTCAGCTTCCCATACGTCCTAAAATGCAATGGCAAGAGTGGGCGAGTGCAATCACAGGAAGCCGATGAACACTTAAGACAGACACAAGAAGGGAAGAAGAAGATAGAATGGGAAACAAACAAGAGCAAAGAAGAGACAAGGCAGGAGGGGTTCATGGTGAGCCTGGACTCCGGTCCAGATTATCATGAGTAAATAAGAAGCAGCTAAGCACCTTGCAGAAACATGATTGGAGCAAGCAAACCCTTGCACATCTGTATGTAGTCCCCGCCCTGGGGAAGTCCCATGGGAGAGGATATGCAGTGTATCTCAAGTCACTGCAGTCCGGTAGGTGGAGGAAGAAAGGAACATAAGCCATGGAGACCAAGTGTCCCTGTATCTGATAGAAGCAGCAGCAGAATGAGCCAGAAGGTGCTCTATTCGCTGCATCCAGCAGTGGAGGGACCGCCGTTCACCACCTACGGGGAATAACTGATTTGGCCGCTTGGAGGAGGTGTCTAAGTAGACAGCGTTTGTAAATTGGAAATGGCATAGGGAACATGAATAGAAGGGCCGCCTCGGATGAGCTAGGGACAGAGACCCCAGTGACCTCTAATACAATTTGGATAACCTCCTCCCAGAAACTCCGTAAGGAGGGACAGCTCCACCAAATATGAGACATGCTTCCCCCCTTTGCTCCACAGCGCCAGCCAGTGTCGGGCACAGATGGGTACAATTTATGCAGGGCAGCGGGCACCCGTTACCACCTAGAAATAATTTTATAGCTAGTTTCCTGAGCTCGTATGGCTATCTGGGAGAGGCAAAAACATTGTCTCCATTGTGCATCGGAGAATGTTGCGTTGAATTCTGTCTCCCATGCCCTGCAGAAGGATGGGAGATGAGGGGATTGCTGGGAGAGGAGTATTGTATAGAGCATGGAAATGGCGTGCGCAGGGGACTGGGTGGAGACACATAAGCGTTCGAAGTCAGTAAGCGGCCGGTGAAGGTGAGCCTGTCGCTTAACGACACTATAGAAATGTTTTAACTGGGCGTATTTCGAATATGTGACGTGGTGAAAGCGTATCAGCTGGGCAGATAGTGGCTAAGGGGAGTAGAGAGGAATCGGAGAGAACCTGAGTGAAAAATATTGGATTTGCGGGAGACCTACCCAGGAAGGAAAGAAGCGCCTCCCCAGCAGGAAAGGCAGGGTTGTCAGTATACGGGGTCAGTGGACCTAGTGGGTCAGCTAGTGAGCCCCCACCCCAGAGGACTGCAGAGCCAAAAGGGTATGGAGAAGCACAAAGGAGGCGGGAGTCTGTCTATTCCCAGGTCAGGTCCATGGCAGGGTAGATAGTGTACGAGTGCAGAGCTGTTGGGCCAGACGAACCCAAAGTTTAGAGTCATGATTATGAAAGAAGTCGAGGACACGAGTCGACGCCAGATAATAAAGCCGACAGTCCGGCAGACCAACCCCACCCGTGTCCCTGGAGCGAGTAAGAATTGTCCTACTCAGACGGGGACGACCCGTTGGCCATATGAAGGATCCAAAACATTGTTGGATATGTAGCCAATAAGAGGATGGGATGGAGATGGGGATCGTCTGCAGGAGGTACAGCAACCTGAGGAGGAGTGACATTTTAATAATGTTAATACGGCCAAACCAGGAGAATTCCCTTTTATGCCAAGAGGCAAGATCTGTGCAAAATTTGGCTAGTAAGGGGGTGAAGTTATTGGCAAACAGTTGTGAGAGATCAGAGTTTATATGTGCACCCAAATATGTTATACCCTTAGCAGGCCAGGAGGAAGGGAAATTACTTTTGAGGAGTGACAATGTCGCGGATGGTAGGGAGACATTCAAAGCCTCAGACTTGGAGAAGTTAATCTTAAAATTGGACCATGTTCCAAAACGGGACAGCTCGGACATCAACGAGGGAAGAGATATATGCGGCTTAGTGAGATAAACCAATAGGTCATCAGCAAAGGCCGAGCACTTATACTCTGTCCCGCCTATGGGAATACCCTTAATATCCGTGCTGTTCCGAATGGAGGCCATGAGATACTCCATAACGAGGACATACAACAAAGGGGATAAAGGGCAGCCTGGTTCCATTATGAATAGCAAATGGCGCAGATATGGAGCCGTTTATTTTTAATTAGGCAGATGGGGAATGATAAAGGGCCATGACTTTACTCACAAAGGAAGGTCCGAGTCCTATATGTTGAAGAGTTTGGTGAAGGGCGGGCCAGGATATCCTGTCAAACGCCTTTTCGGCATCTAGAGACAGAATCATGAGGGGGATGTGGTGAGTCCGGGCATGATGGATAATATCAAAGGTTTTAAGGGTATTATCACGTGCCTCCCGACCCGGCACGAATCCCACCTGATCTGGATGTACTAGGTTAGAGAGATGTTTATTCAATCTGTTCGCTAACAATTTGGCATAAATTTTTAGGTCAACGTTGAGCAAGGAGATGGGGCGATAACTGGAGCAAAGCTTGGGGTCTTTGCCCGCCTTAGGGATGACCGTGAAATGAGCCATGGTGGAGCCAGTGGGGAACAAGACTTCAGGGGAGAGAGAATTAAAGGCTTGGAGCAGAAGTGGCGCCAAACAGTCAAGCAATGTTTTATAAAACTTGGCAGTGTACCCATACGGTCCGGGTCTCTTTTCCCCGGGGAGGGCCTTGATAACTGCAAGGATCTCCGGCAAGGTAAAATCAGCTTCCCTCTCCTCAGCCATCTCACTACAGTCGTATGGACCACGTGGCCAGAGGAAGCTTTAATACTTGGTATATGGGATTGGGCCAACTGAGCCTTTAAAGCTCTAGCTAACATGCGTCCGCTTTTGTTACCAAATTCATAAAACTTGCTCCAACAAACTTGGAGGGCACGCTGTTGAGCCGAGTCTAACAGACGTCGGGCCTCTTGTCGGGCACTCTGTAACTCCCTTAAGAGCGGAAGAGAAAGCGCACGCTTATGAGCCAGCTCCAGGGAGCTAATTTTTTGGAGTGCAAGATTCAGGGAATGGGCCCTTTCTCTTTTAAGGCGCGCTCCATGTTTTATGAAGACACCTCGGAGCACACATTTAAGGGCCTCCCACTGCATCATAGGAGAATTGGTATCACGGGCGTAATCGGATGTGAAGTGCTAAACCATTTGCAACAGGTCAGAACTGCAGACCGCATCAAGGAGCAGGGACTCGTTAAGTTTCCAGGACCAGGGACCTTTGGTGAGAAAAGGAAGGTGCAAGGTACAATACACTGGGGCATGAACAGACCATAATATGTTGCCAATGGACGTGGAAGCAGCCCAGGGAAGTGCATGGTGTTGAAGGAGGATGTAGTCCAAGCGACTGTAGGTGCCATGCGGAGGAGAGTAAAAACTATAATCTTTGTCAGAAGGGTGTTGAAGGCGCCAAGCATCACATAGTTGAAGCTGTGAAAGAGCGCGTTTCACCCGTTTGATAGCATTAGAATTATGCAATGTCGTATCTAAAGTAAGGTTGAAGTCTTCGCATAACACTACAGTCCCCCGCACAACCGGAAGGGCAGTGTCTATGAGATGAAGGAAAGGGACCTGACCGGTATTAGGGGCATAGGCATTGATCACCGTGAACTCACGCCCACCAATGTTTAGAACTAGGATCACTGGCGTAGCTATAGGGGTCGCAGCGGTCGCAATTGCGACCGGGCCCCGAAGCCAGGGGGGCCCACGGCCCCCCCGCACCACATCAATAAAAAGTTACTATAGTAACTCGGGCCGCGGGCCCCTGTTACTATAGTAACATACTTTACTTACCTTCCTGGTTCCGGATCACAGCGGAGGTCCTGAGGTCACAGCGCTGTGCGCAGCGCATGACGTCACAGCGCTATGCGCCGCACACAGCATCGAGACGACAGAACTCCCGCCGCGGCCGAAGAGGAAGGTAAGGTTTGCCCTGACTGGCGGGGTCTGACTCCCAGGACCCGCCAATCAGCTGTTTTGAAGGGGCCGCAGCACTCGTACGAGAGCTGCTCCCCTTCATTCCTGTCACTTCATTCCGGTCACACTGTGAATCCGTGTCGGCGATTCACAGTGTGCGCAAGTAGTGAAATGAAGGGGAAGCAGCTCTCGTACGAGTGCTGCGGCCCCTTCAAAACAGCTGATTTGCGGGTCCCGGGCGACACATCAGCTATTGATGGCCTATCCTGTGGGACATGTTTAGGGACTGCACAACCCCTAAGCCTACGATGTAGCAGGCTTAGGGGGCCCATGAGACAGGATCACAGATTGTGTGATCCTGTCTGCTGGGCCCTGTATCTAAGCCAATCACATGGTAGGCTTAGATACATGGCCCATGTGTGATCTTGTCTGGTGGGCCCTGTATCTAAGCCAATCACATGGTAGGCTTAGATACATGGCCCATGCGTGATCCTGTCTGCTGGGCCCTGTATCTAAGCCAATCACATGGTAGGCTTAGATACATGGCCCATGTGTGATCCTGTCTGCTGGGCCCTGTATCTAAGCCTACCACACTAGGTTTAGATACAGGGCCCCAGCACACAGTAATCTTATACTGTATAAGATTACTGTCTGCTGGACCCTGTATCTAAGCCTACCTTGTGGTAGGCTTAGATACAGGGTCCCACAGACAGTATCACACATGAGCCCTTTAAGCCTAACACGTGTTACTAATCATTTTTTGTGTGTTTTCTTACAGGTTCGGTCGTTGGACTATGGCGGATTCCAGGACTACTTTGATGACGGCTTTTTCTTTATTATCAATAAAATGGTTAATGAGGGTTGTGGGTTTTTTTTTTTTATTTCAATAAAATATTTTTTCTATGTCTGTGTTTTTTTTTAAACTATATTACTACCGCCTTAGTAATGGCCGCCGGCTGATTGACAGCATCCATTGCTAAGGCGGGGCTTAGTGTTAGCCGGTGCAGAGACTAACACTAACCCCCTTTATTACCCCGGTACCCACCGCCACCAGGGGTGCTGGGAAGAGCCGGGTACCATCCAGTACCTGACCATCTGTAGTGATGGTCGGCCACTGGGGTGGCCGCAGGCTGGTATTATCAGGAGGGGAAAGGCCAAAAACAGTGGCCCTTCCTACCCTGGTGATGCTAGGCTGCTGCTACTTTATTGTGTCTGGCTGGTTATGAAAAATGGGGGGGACCCCACGTCATTTAAAAAAAAAAAGAACGATGTGGGGTCCCCCCCCAATTTTCATAACCAGCCAGATACAACACAGCAGCAGCAGGCAGCATTACCAGGGTGGGAAGGGCCACGGTTTTTGGCCTTCCCCAGCCTAATACTACCAGCCTGCGGCCACCCCAGTGCCTGCCCGTCACTACAGATGGTCGGGTACTGGTTCGTACCCGGCTCTTCCCAGCACCCCTGGTGGCGGTGGGTACCGGGGTAATAATGGGGGTTAGTGTAGCCTCTGCACCGGCTAACATTAAGCCCCGCCTTAGTAATGGAGTTTGTCAATCAGCCAGCGGCCATTACTAAGGCGGTGATAATAAAGTTTAAAAAGATACAAGCACATAGAAAAAATATTTTATTGAAATAAAAAAACACAACCCTCATTAACCATTTTATTGAGAATAAAAAAACCGCCGTCATTGAAGTCCTCGAATCCGAAGTCCAACAACCGAACCTGTAAAAAAACACAAACACACAAAAATAATCAGTAACACATAAAGAAGCAAAATTATTATTCTTACCTATCCTGGGTCCAGCGCTGGAGACGCAATGTCAGCGAGCTGGGCCCTGTATCTAATCCAATCATGTGTGATACTGTCTGCTGAGCTGTGTATCTAATCCAATCATGTGTGATACTGTCTGCTGGGCCCTGTATCTAATCATATCTTGTGTGATACTGTCTGCTGAGCTCTGTATCTAATCCTATCATGTGTGGTACTGTCTCTGAGCCACTGTATCTAATCCTATCATGTGTGATACTGTCTGCTGAGCTGTGTATCTAATCCTATCATGTGTGATACTGTCTGCTCAGCCACTGTATCTAATCCTATCATGTGTGATACAGTCTGCTGGGCCACTGTATCTAATCCTATCATGTGTGATACTGCCTTCTGAGCCACTGTATCTAATCCTATCATGTGTGATACTGTCTGCTGGGCCCTATATCTAATCCTATCATGTGTGATACTGTCTGCTGAGCCACTCTATCTAATCCTATCATGTGTGATACTGCCTTCTGAGCCACTGTATCTAATCCTATCCTGTGTGATACTGTCTGCTGAGCCACTGTATCTAATCCTATCCATAGTTTATAGGGTAGTAGTGCTATAGATATGCTATGCTGTCTCATATACACACTTTTTTTTGGGCGGACACATATGTATTGGGGCTATTTCCTTGACATTTTAAGCCCTGAGGGTATGTTCACACGGCAGCGTCTGTTCAGGAGAAAACAGCACCGTAATTTCAGCCGTAACAGCATGTGCAGGCATCTTTCGCTGCATCCATTACGGACGTAATTGGAGCTGTTTTTCTATGGAGTCCATGAAAAACGGCTCCATTTACGTCTGAAGAAGTGACAGGCACTTTGACGCGGGCGTCTTTTTTACGCGCCGCCTTTTGACAGCGGCGCGTAAAAAAAAATGACCGTCGGCACAGAACATCGTAAGACCCATTCAAATGAATGGGCAGATGTTTGCCAATGCTTTTGAGCTGCATTTTCGGACGTAATTCATAATTCAATGCTAAAACGCCCGAATTACGTCCGTAAATAGGGTGTGTGAACCCAGCCTTAGTGACGCCCCCGGCTGCTAGTGCTGCATTGTTGGGTTACTTAGGAGACCCAGCGATGCAGCTGAAAGCTGCGGACCGTCGGCCATGAGAAGTTTGCGGGGGGGGGGCCAGTAAGAATTCTTGCATAATTCTTGCATCGGGGCCCATGAGCCTTTAGCTACGCCCCTGACTAGGATGATATATCTAGCGTCAGTGTCGGTGACAATATTGATGACCTGATGAGTGAGGGATTTATGGAGAGCTACGGCAACTCCACACGATCTGGAAAGTGAATTGTTACTAAAATGCCAGTGTGTGTAGAATTTGTCTAATAGTGGGGGAGTGACCCTCTTTAAAGTGTGTTTCCTGAAAACATGCAATATGTACCTTACGTTTATGAAGATGGTGCAGGATTTACGCTCTCTTTTCGGGTGTGTTCAACCCCGTCACATTGAAGGAGGCTATAGTGAGGTCAGCCATGAGCGTAGGCAGAAGCGTAGTTTGAAACACTCCGGAACAAGCAGGAAAGTCAGGAGTCAAGGATCACCACAAAGAAGAGAAGTGGGGGGGGGGGGGGAGACAGTCTGGGGATAGAAACCACAGCATTAAAGGAAAACAAAAACATCAACAAAAAAGGCAGCAAAATAGAGACTGCTGCATAAGCTAAGCACACAAATGCGTAGGACCAACAAGCGCCCGCTGCGCCTCGGAATGGTCCAGCACCTACAGGGGGAAGGTGGCAGCTACGCATAAGAGCAGTCCGCGCTCCCCAGCATATAATAACAGAAATAAAAGTGTTAACCGCTATTATGACAGTCAAATTAAGAAAAAGAGGGAAGGCATGGGAAAAGAGCTGAAAAAATAATATCTAAGGCAGAAATCAAATTAGACACCTCACATTTAAAGGAACAGTGTCATCAGAAATTATTTTTTTATATGTTAAAGATGTTAGTGCTTTATTAAAAACTTTTATATTTATTTGTGTGTTTGTGTTTTACTTTTTCTTATTTTTACACTTTTTCTTCCCTATGGGGGCTGCCATTTTTTGTTCCATTTCTGTGTGTGTCGATTAACCACACATACAGACATGGAATACGGCAGCCACAGTCCCATAGGGACTGCGAACGGCTCCCGTCCCATTGACTGCAGTGTACGGCGTCTGTGTGGGAACTGCGCATGCGCCGCTCCCACACAGTCCTATTCAAAATTGGCGCCGTCCGGCGCCATTTTACTGTGGACCGGAAGTCGCGGCCGGACAGTAATATTACTACTTCCGGTCGCGGCTTCCGGATTTGTGCACTTGCACCAGCGGCAGCAAACGGAGCGGATGGGCCGGAGGGAGCCGCGGCGGCAGGAGCAGGTAAGGGATTTCAATGTATGTTCGTGTTTGTGTGTGTTTACTACTGTATGTAAACCTACTACACTGTGGGTTAGCTCAAAAAATGGCGACACACAGTGTAGGAGGTTACACCGTTCAAACCCCTCGTTTATCCCGGCACTAGCCAGGATAAAGGAGGGGGGATGCTGAGAGCTCACTAGAGCGAGGGCTTTTAACCCAATGTTGCAATGCTGCAATTTTGGGAACAGCTCCATCCAGTGACCAAAAATGGGTAGTATTATAAATTAGAAATAATTTATAATATTTCCTGGACTCGTGCAAAAAAATAAAAAAAATGTGAACAATGTTTAACCACCCACACACTAAATGTTTAATTTTTTAAAAAAAAACATGTTTTTCTGGCAACACATTCCCTTTAAGCAAGAGCAAAAGAGGACTTTCAGGAACTAAGGAAAAGTAATGGCAGGTAACAAAATAAGTCCTGGAGCATACAAGCAGAGCATCAGACACCACAGCCCTCAGGCTGAATGAGCAGGATCCCTAGGCGGTGTAGGCTCCCTGTCCAGTCCGTGTCTAGATCGCTGCCTGGGACCTCATGGGGGGCGACCCCAGCAGGCAGCGGGTGCCAATAAGGAGGGCGACACACTTGAGCACCTCTGCCCGCAGAAGACAACAGTGAGGGCCATTCTTGTGAAGCAATAGGAGGAAGACCTAGATCCCCAAGGAAGTCAGGTAAATCACTGGGAGCTCTCAGAGTGTAGGTCTGACCATCTTGTCTGACTATGAGGGCAAAGCGGAAGCCCCATCTATAGAGGATGCCTCGATTCCGGAGGACCTCCAAAAGTGGTTTGAGGGCTGCCCATTGCGCCAAGGTGTGTCTAGAGAGATCCAATAAGATGCGTATCTGTGTACCATAATGGAAAAGGGTAGGGTGTTGTCTGTTTTTTTTTTTCAGAATAGAGTCCTTTATGGCATAAAAGTGAATCCAACAGATGACATCTCTGGGACGTTGATCATCCAGATTCAGCGGGCGCAGGGCTCTATGAGCACGATCCAGTTCAATATGGGTATTTGGTGGATGACCCAGTAGATTGTTGAAGATGGTAGAGAAAAGATCTGAAGCAGGAATAGATGCAGGCAGGCCACGAATACGTAGATTGTTCCTCCGATTACGATTCTCAACATCGTCAAGATGCTGTTGCAGAGTAAACAGTTGAGCAGAATGTTGTTGCAAAGTGGATTGCATAGTTGCAAGCGTTGCAGTTTCCGTGGCACGTTCGTGGGCGAGGGTATCCACCCTTGTTGAAAGTGAGGAAAGTTCAGCTCGAAACTGGGTAAACTCTGTTTTACATTTGTCCACAATTTACTTGGCAAAGGAAGACATATCAGCCCTAGTGGGTAATGTTTGAACCATCTGACGGATATCTGAAAGAGTGGCCGGTCTATCTTCACAGGCAGGTACGGAAGAGGTGTCCGGACGACTTAATCTGATACCAGCCGGAATATCGCCTGGAAGGTGAGCAGAGTCCAGAACACAAATGTTGAGAGAGAGGGCATGGGATCCCTGGCTGGGGATAGGTGATGACAGAGGCCAGTGGTGCGGGGGAGATCGGTGAAGCAGCACAGGTGGAGGAGTCGACTGGACAGGTGGGGGGCTACCCTAGTAAGAGCCTGAGGACCATAGGGGGGGGCACCTCCAAGAGGCACAGAGCCTAGGTGAGATGGCAGGAGTCCCTGGGTCCCTGAGGGCATGGGAACAGGAGGTCGAGGACCCCTGTACTCCCAGTTCTCTGGAACTCTCCAATCGAGGAGTGGAGGTGATGCCTCCTGGCATGGGACAGCAGGAGGGCTAGGCAGGTCCAGCGGATAAGAGGCAGCAGCCCCTGCATCATCCATGACAGATGCGCCCAGGTCGAGTATTGTCGGCAGACCGCAAGATGCTGCAGGGGGAGGGACCCCAGATAGCAGGAGTGCAGGCTCCAGGTATATTTCTGACCTCTGCGTCTCCAGAAGTGAGTGCCAGCGGCCATCTTGGAAAGCCACACACATGGCGGTGAGCAGAGCAGAGGCTCCAGAGGCAGATCCACCGGCGTCGGGGCCATCCAGGGGGGTCCCTGCCGTCAGGCCTACCTGAACATGAGAGAGCAGCCGGGACATAGCAGCAGGCCCAGGATGGGCCATGTAGAGATCCGAGCAGCCATCTTGGCTGGCGGCGGTCCATGGCGTATGGGAGCCATCATCCTCCCCGCACCTAGAACGGAGCGAACAGCTGGGCAGTCTCTGTGGAGACACCTGAGGAGGTAGCTAGGCCTCAGTAGGCTGCTGTATGGTGCCCCCGGAGCCCAGTGGCAGCACAAGTGGTGATGCCGGGCGGCCATCTTGATCTCGGGCCTCGCACCAGAGCTGGGTCCGCAGCTGCATTGGGTTCTGTCGACCAAAATACGACCAGATGTCAGGCTGTGGGGATGAAGGACGCCTTGACTTTTTTGAAGGCCTAACCTATTGAAAGAGCTGGATGGCAGCGGATTGCAAGAAAGCAGGTGGAGGAGCTCAGAGAGACATGTCCTCACTCTCCCATAGCTGGCCACGCCCCTCCAGTTTTTATTTTTTTTATAAACCGCAGTGCCAAACAATGTCCAAATAACAGGGCCATACAGTGTATAACTAACAGACCACCCAGTTCACAAATGAAAAACCAATACAGTGGCTCATATGGCCAGACACTTTCTTGCTCAGATACACATTGAGCCAGGTACTAAGGCCCCGTGCACACGACTGTAGATTTTATCCGTAATTATGGACCCATTAATTTTTATGGCCGACGGACACCTTTCTGTATATTTACGGGCCGTAGAAAGTTTCCGTTAAAAAATAGGACATGTACTATTTGTTTATTTTACGGACCGTGATCCCATACTTTATAATGGTAGCATGGCCTGGAAATGCGGGTAATTGCCCGTGTTCGACCGTGCCCGTAATCATGGACTGTGTTTACGGGCACTGTTGTGTGTACGGGGCCTAACTCTCTGACAGCCAGAACCAGATGTATCCTTATGCAGCATGTAGAATTAATGGGGCAGAAGGTCAAATAGATTGTCAAAGAAAAGTATATAAAACCTATGTATAATGTATAAGGTAGAGACCTTCTTCCAGCCCTAAATAAAAGCTGAAGAAAGACTTTTTAAGCCAAATCTGTCAATGACGGCTCAGTTGACAGTGGCTCTAGTGTGCTCTTGAACGATTTTCTCAACTCCGTTCTGATCAAGTCAAAGTAGATCCTTTTTGACTTGATCAGAACTTAGAAAATCACAACAAAATAAATTATCCACGAGAAACAGTCACAGTGCAAACTTATTTTTGTTCTATCACACTTTAAAAAAAAAAAAAGTGACACCCATGATAAAGAGGTTTTAACGTCAAGCAGGGGCAACGTGGTACGAAAGAGTGAAATGTGGCTGTCGTACTAATTTATAATGAGTATGATGAGGAAACTAATTAAACCTTCCTAAACTGTTACATCATCTGCAGCTCTCAAGTGCGTTCCCAGGGCTAAGTAAACCATGTCTCTCTTCTATTCACTGATTTGTGATTGCTATAGCACCCAGGGAAATATCCACTGTTCACACGGTAGAAATGAGGTTGTGTGCATGCTTTTCCAATTGATCAGAGTCCTGACTCCTTAATATTCCCTCTGCACAAAATTGAATTACTGAAATCTGGAGGACCACTCTAAATAAATTGTTCTCGTGCACTCCTGACACATACGTTCTACCAGAAAAAGTAGACCTTTCTTTGTAGGGTGGGTAGATTGTGCAAGACTAACTTAACCCTTTAATGACCAGGCTATGTGGCCCTAATGACTGTGGCAGGGCCTAATGGCCAGACCTGGGGCCTTTTCTTAGGCCCCCGGCTGCCATGGAAACCATAAGCACCCTGCTATTGCGTCGCGTTGTGCCTTGTTTTTTTTCGTGTGTAACTTTTGTCCTATAGGCTGTGTCTGGTATTGCAGTGCAGACCCATTATTTAGGGCCTAATCTAGTTTATAGCCCCAAATCTGATATGGTTTTCATATTAATGTGCACAGCTATGTTTATACAGAATCTGGTGAAGAACAACTGCGCCATACATGGTACCAAATACTCTAAATAGGCTATGTTTAGAGTCAAACCTACTGTATGCAGTCATAGGATATTAAAACGGCTCTTCGTGCATTTTATATTCATGGCCTCTCTTTAGAATAGGCCATCAATATCAGATTGGTGGGGGTCTGACTCTCGGCACCCCACCCCCCCCCCCCGCCAATTAGCTGACCAGGCACAGTGCCATGCAGATCTGTAGTGGCTCTGCCTTGGATTGCGGCTTAGTCCCATTCACATTGCTATGAATGTGCCTGTAAAGTGGGAAAAGCTGTGCCCATGAATGCTGCCAATCAATCAGCTGGGAGTTGGAACCCCACCGATCTGATATTGATGACCCATTCTAAAGATAGGTCATCGATATAAAATGCCCGGAGAATCCCTTTAAGATACACTCCTCAACATTGAAATTGCAACACCAAGAAGGAAAAGTTTTGGAATTGTGGAAATCACAGGATCGATAGACATGTAAATGATATGCAAATGATAAAAAAATCATTCCAAACATCTTGATTTATTCAGTATCGAGTATGAGTGCCACGCGCAGAAATACACGTACTTACATGCCTTGGCATGCTATCAATGAGGTTATTAATGGTTGTCTGAGGATTGTTATGCCACGCTGAATGTACTTGGGTACACAAATTATCAAGATTGGCTGCTGGCAGCTCCCTTTGCAATTGCCGACAAATTACATCCCTGATGTTCTCGATGGGAGACAAGTCTGGTGACGCTGTAGGCCATGGTAGCACATTTAGGCCACACAGGCTCCATTGCAGCCTCCATTGTCGTCTTGCTCTGCATGCACCATGATAGCCTTTGAGAGCTGTGGCATGTAGTTAATGGAACACCTGTAGCTGGACGTCTGTCTCGTAGCCCAAGGTCGTGCAAACGCCTTTTGATGGTTTGTGTCGACACTGGTTGTTGCCTTAGACTTTGGGTGTCAAGTCCAATTTCACTTGCAGTACACAATGGATGACTACGCGCCATTCTTCCAATCAGACGATCTGCCTCCGCTTACCTCTTGCTGTCATTCCCATTTGCTGTTCTCTCAATCTCTGGGACACAAAACGTTGAACAGTGCTGACATCTTGGCCTAGGCGCGTAGCGATCTGCCGGAGTGATAAACCAAGGTCTCTCAATTCAAGGATTCTGTCCCATTCAGTTTGCGACAAGTGGTGATAACTGGCACGTCGACGAACAGGAGGCATCACCCAATCATCCCACACCACTTGATCCGAATTTTGAGGTTTCATGTGGCTAAAAAACTTTGCTTTCACTCTGGCTTTCATGTCGCTCCCACATGCCACATAAAGCTAGGTGCTTGAAAATGTGATAATTTGCAGATCTTAGCTCCACTGTAATTTCAATGTTGAGTGGTTATAATATGAACCATAATAAAAGTTTCATATTTGGTGGCAAGAATAGGCTGCACTTTGTACCAATGTAGGCAATAAATAATATGCTTGTATATGAAGGAATTGCATATATAGCAACAGGCCCGGCCTTAGGTTGGATGGCACCCTGTGCATATACACACATAATGGGTCTTATACAAATACATATAGGTAAATATTTGGACATACAAGCCCAAATATACCCACACAGGCACATATATACACCGTACAGATAGTTACCTGCAGTCCTATGTAACACCACAGATAACACAGTGATAACTCCCTGAGTACAGATAATGTAGTAGATGTTACCTACCGTCCTAGGTAACACCATAGATACTCAGTGATAGCTCTCTGAGTACAGATAATGTAGTAGATGTTACCTGAAGTCCTATGTAACACTACAGATAACACAGTGATAACTCTCTGCGTACAGATAATGTATTAGTGCTACCTGCAGTCCTACGTAGCACCACAGATAACACACAGTGGCACATGCAACATTGTTGGATTGCACATCCGCCATACATACGCGGATAGTGTTAAGAGGCTAAAGGGGTTGTCCGGGTTTAAACTTTTTATGTGGCAGCAGGAGAGGAGGGCTTCAAATAAAAAAGCCCATACTTACCAGGACCGGCGTCAGCACCCGGCGAACCCAGTTGAGGGCCGGGGAACATTACCCTTAGGGGCATGTACAGTGATGTCAGGAGGAGAGGAGGAGTCCCAGGCAGAGCGCTAGAAGCGGCTCTGCTCCGGGACTCCGTCTCTGGAGAAGCTCCTGACATCACAGTCCATATATGGACAGTGATATCAGGAGCAGAGCAGGAGTCCCGGGACAGAGTGCTAGTAGTGCTCTGCCCAGGACTATGGCTCTGGGGTTGCCTCAGAAAACACTGTCCATATATGGACAGTGACGTGAGGGGCATCTCCTGAAGCGGAATCCCCCCCAGAGTGTCGGTGTCACGTGGCGGGTTAGTGGACCCACTAGGCCGTACCGCCGCAGCGGGGAGGCAGCTGGCCAAACAACAGGACACCCAGAAATACAATGTCCCGCACAAGGGTACCTGAATAGTCCAGATGGTGGCCGCAGCTCTGGCACAGATGAGATAGGTGCAGCGGATGGCGCCAAACGTGGCGGATGACACAGGAGCCGCAAGTTGCTCTAGACGTGGCGGATTCCTCCGGACGTGGCAGATAACACAGGACGTGGCGGATTCCTCCGGACGTGGCAGATAACACAGGACATGGCGGATTCCTCCAGACGTGGCAGATGACACAGGATGTGGCGGATTCCTCCAGACGTGGCAGATGACAGGACGTGGCAGGTTCCTCTAGACGTGGCAGATGACACAGAACGTGGCACGACTTGATATTAGGGCAAAGCGCGGGAAACAGGAACGGGGAACAAGGTACGGGTAACAACAGGAACAGGAAACACTAAGGGACCATTTGCAAGACAGACTGGGAAAACTAACAACGCTCAGGCATCGAACTAGGGGGCTGGACCCCTCTTATAGCCCAGGGTACTCACGGGTCAAAGGTCGTTCAAGATGTCCGTTGCGCGCGCTGCCCCTTTAAGAGCGGGGACGAGCGTGCGCGCGCACCCTGCGGGCTCCGGCGGAGGTGAGTGGATACGAGCGCTGGCGTCTCCTGAGGAGGAGGCTGGGACCAGCGCTTGCCGACTCGTGGCTCCGGCTGTCAGCGGGAGGCTGGAGCTGACAGCCCGCAGCCACGGACATTACAGTATCCCCCCTCTTACGCCCCCTCTTCTTGGGACCGGAGCGAGAGAGAAACTTCTTTAGAAGAGTAGGGGCATTGAGGTTCTCCTCTGGCTCCCAGGACCTCTCTTCGGGACCAAACCCCCTCCAATCCACCAAATAAAAGGTCTTTCCTCTCACTCTCTTGGTGTCCAAGATCTCCTTTACCTCAAAGATGTCCGAGGAGCCGCTGGGAGCAACCGCAGGGCTGGGAGTCTTGGAATAGCGGTTTAGGATCACAGGCTTCAGGAGGGAGACGTGGAAGGAGTTGGGAATCCTGAGGGTAGGAGGCAGCCGAAGCTTGTAGGCGACAGGGTTGATCTGCTGCAGGACCTCGAATGGTCCAAGGAACCTGGGAGCGAACTTGTATGAGGGCACCCTCAAGCGAATGTTCCGAGAGGACAGCCAGACTTTAGTCCCCGGAAGATACTGAGGCGGCTCTCTTCACTTAGTATCTGCCTTTCGCTTCATGCGATCTACTGCCAGCAAAATAGAGGACCGGGTCTGTTGCCAGATTTGCAGGAAGTCCAAATTTGCAGAGTCAGCAGCGGGAACCTGAGATGAAGTCGACACAGGAAGAGGGACTCTGGGATGTTGACTGTACACTATGTGAAACGGAGTGGAAGCGGTGGACTAACTTGTGTGGTTGTTGTAAGAAAATTCGGCCCATGGTAGAAGCTGTACCCAGTTATCGTGCTGTGAAGAGATGAAGTGGCGGAGATAATTTTTCATGATCTGGTTGGTCCTCTCAACTTGCCCATTGGACTGGGGGTGATAGGCAGAGGAAAAGTCCAATCTCACATCCAGGAGTTTACAGAGGGCTCTCCAGAACTTAGAGGTAAACTGAACCCCCCGGTCGGACACAATGTGCAAGCCATGCAAGCGAAATATGTGCTGAATAAAGAGACTTGCCAGACGAGGAGCAGAAGGTAGGCCGGTCAGCGGGATAAAATGAGCCATCTTAGAGAACCGGTCCACCACCACCCAGACAGTGTTACATCCTGCTGAGGGGGGAAGGTCTGTGACGAAGTCCATCGCAATGTGCTGCCAGGGGGCATTGGGTACAGGCAGAGGTTGAAGCAGGCCGGCAGGCTTGGAGTGAGTCACTTTGTTAGAGGCACACACCGTGCAAGAAGAGACAAAGTCCAGAACATCCTTAGGTAGCGTGGACCACCAAAAGTGACGAGCAATCAGGTCTCGGGTTTTACGGACACCGGCGTGCCCAGCAAGTTTAGAACTATGTCCCCAGCGGAGAATTCTTCTCCTGTCCGCCAACCGAACAAAAGTCCTCCCAGGAGGGATGTCTCTCACCTGCAGAGGATTAGCAGTGACGATGCAGGACGGGTTTATGATGGTCTGGAGGGACTCCACCGTGTCTTCCGTCTCAAACGATCTGGACAGGCCATCGGCCCTCACATTCTTGTCCGCGGGACGGTAGTGGAGCACAAACAGAGAACGGGTGAAGAACAGCGACCACCTGGCTTGACGAGGATTAAGTCTTTGAGCGGACTGAAGGTAAGTGAGGTACTTGTGGTCAGTGAAGATCAGGATGGGGTGAGCAGCGCCCTCCAGAAGATGTCTCCACTCCTCCAGAGCCAATTTGATGGCCAGCAGCTCCCGATCTCCAATGGAGCAATTGCGCTCAGCAGAAGAAAACAGTCTAGAGTAGTAGCCACATACTACTACCTTTCCTTTGGAGCTCCTCTGGAACAGAAGTGCACCTGCACCGACAGAGGAAGCGTCCACTTCCAGTGAGAACTGCCGAGACACGTCACGGTGATGGAGGATCGAGGCTGAAGTGAAGGCTTTCTTCAGGCTATTAAATGCAGACTCTGCCTCTGGAGTCCACACTTTGGCGTTCACACCCTTCTTGGTAAGGGTCGAGATGGGAGACGTCAGAGAAGAGAAGTTAGGAATAAACTGCCGGTAGAAATTGGCGAATCCCAGGAACCGCTGTATGGCCCTTAAGCCTTGGGGACGTGGCCACTCCAGGACAGCCTTCACTTTCTCAGGATCCATCTTGAGGCCTTGATCCGAGATGATGTAGCCGAGGAAGGGCAGAGAACTCTTCTCAAAGACGCACCTCTCCAGCTTGGCGTATAAATGATTCTCCCTCAACCGTAGTAGAACCTGACGAACATGCCTCCGATGAGTCGTCTGATCTGGGGAGAAAATCAAAATATCATCGAGATAAACAACAACACAGACATAGAGTAGATCTCGGAAGATGTCGTTAACGAACTCCTGAAACACTGCTGGAGCGTTACACAGTCCGAAGGGCATCACCAGGTATTCGTAGTGCCCGTCCCGGGTGTTAAATGCCATTCGTCACCCCGGCGAATTCGGACTAGATTGTAAGCCCCACGCAGGTCTAGCTTAGAAAAAATTTTGGCCCCTCGTATGCGATCAAATAGCTCAGAGATGAGTGGCAACGGGTATTTGTTCTTGACTGTGATCAGGTTTAGGCCCCTGTAGTCAATGCAGGGACGAAGGGATCCATCCTTCTTTTTAACGAAGAAGAATCCAGCCCCGGCCGGGGAGGAAGATTTTCGTATAAAACCCCTCTCCAGATTCTCCTTGATATAGGCCGACATGGATAGAGACTCAGGCAAGGAGAGAGGATATACCCGTCCACGGGAAAGAGAGGCATTAGGAACCAGTTCAATGGGGCAGTCATAGGTGCGATGTGGAGGCAGCGTCTCAGCTTCCTTTTTGCTGAAAACATCTGCATACTGAACAAAATGGGGAGGCAGTCCCGACAGCGACTGAGGCAGAGGAGGCTTGACAGGATGGATCTGCAACAGACAACGACCATGGCACTTGGAGCCCCATTGGAGAACCTCTCCAGAATTCCAGTCCAGGACTGGGGCATGTAGTCGAAGCCAAGGCAGGCCCAGCAGAACAGGATTGATGGCCTTGGGCAAAACAAGGAACGAAATAAATTCAGAATGAAGTACTCCAACCTGGAGCTTCAACGGCTTGGTTTTAGAGATAATGGGATCAGGCAGAGGCAGTCCATTAACTGAGGCAACAGTCAAAGATGTCTCCAGGGGAACTGTGGGCAGCTGAAGATGATCCACAAGCTCCTTCTGGATGAAATTTGCAGCAGAGCCAGAGTCAAGATAGGCAGAGACTTGATGCGTCCTGTCGCCGGATACCAGGGTCACAGGAATAGTCAATTTGGAAGCGAATCCTCTGTTAGATTCTGTTCCACCTAGGGTCGTCTCTCCAACCAATCCTAGGCAATGGGGTCTCTCCGGCCTCTGGGGGCACAGACGCACAATATGGCCTCCATGGCCGCAATACAAACAAAGTCCAGAAGTGCGTCTGCGTTGTTTCTCCTGGGTAGACAATTTAACATAATTACTCTGCATCGGGTCCTCTGGTGGGACGACTGAGGAGGATTGCGGGACAGCAGAATCCAGCCTGGGAAGTTCTCTCCCCCGGAGAACCTCTTGGGAACGTTCCCGGATCCTCATGTCGACACGGGAGGCGAGTAGGATAAGATCGTACAGGGTAGATGGCAGATCGCGAGCAGCCAGCTCGTCCTTGAGCCCTGAAGACGGTCCCTGCCAGAATGTAGCCACCAAAGCCTCGTTGTTCCAGATCAATTCAGCAGCCAGGATACGGAACTGAATGGCATACTCGCCCACGGAGAGGTCTCCCTGGTGTAGGGTCAGCAAGGATGCAGCAGCCAAAGAAACTCTCCCAGGTTCCTCAAAGATCGAGCGGAAGGTCTGTAAGAAGCACTGCAAGTCCCGGGTCTCTGGTCCCTGATGTTCCCACACAGGATTGGCCCATGCCAGGGCTTTGCCGGTAAGGAGAGATATGATAAAGGAGATCCTGACGTCATCCGAACAGAAGGACCTGGAATGTAGTCTGAAATGGATCAGGCACTGATTCAAAAATCCCCTGCAGGACCTCGGATCTCCGTCATAGCGTGGAGGTAGCGGCAAGAATCACAGGGGGTTGGTACCGGTACAGACAGGAAGTGTAGCATGCGGAACGCAAGAACGGGTGCGGTGATGACTGTGGACGAAGCAAGCAGCCGATGGGCTATGGCGTTCACCGACAGGAGGAGCTGGTCTTGTCGTGACTGGAGATCCTCCATCTCAGCCAGCATGGCTTGTGTAGTCAACGTCTCAGGTTGACCAGCGGGGTCCATGGCCTGAGCGTACTGTCACGGGGCGGGTTAGTGGACCCACTAGGCCGTACCGCCGCAGCGGGGAGGCAGCTGGCCAAACAACAGGACACCCCAGAAATACAATGTCCCGCACAAGGGTACCTGAATAGTCCAGATGGTGGCCGCAGCTCTGGCACAGATGAGATGGGTGCAGCGGATGGCGCCAAACGTGGCGGATGACACAGGAGCCGCAAGTTGCGCCAGACGTGGCGGATTCCTCCGGACGTGGCAGATAACACAGGACGTGGCGGATTCCTCCGGACGTGGCAGATAGCACAGGACATGGCGGATTCCTCCAGACGTGGCAGATGACACAGGACGTGGCGGATTCCTCCAGACGTGGCAGATGACACAGGACGTGGTGGATTCCTCCAGACGTGGCAGATGACAGGACGTGGCAGGTTCCTCTGGACGTGGCAGATGACACAGGACGTGGCACGACTTGATACTAGGGCAAAGCACGGGAAACAGGAACGGGGAACAAGGTACGGGTAACAACAGGAACGGGAAACACTAAGGGACCATTTGCAAGACAGACTGGGAAAACTAACAACGCTCAGGCATCGAACTAGGGGGCTGGACCCCTCTTATAGCCCAGGGTACTCACGGGTCAAAGGTCGTTCAAGATGTCCGGTGCGTGCGCTGCCCCTTTAAGAGCGGGGACGAGCGTGCGCGCGCACCCTGCGGGCTACGGCGGAGGTGAGCGGATGCGAGCGCTGGCGTCTCCTGAGGAGGAGGCTGGGGCCAGCACTTGCCGACTCGTGGCTGCGGCTGTCAGCGGAAGGCTGGAGCTGACAGCCCGCAGCCACGGACATTACAGTCGGCAATGCTCTTGCTGAGGATTCCACTCCTAGGGGGAGCCCCAAAAGCGCAACCTACAGGGAGAGGGGCTGTGTGGCACTACCTGGGAGGGTGGCTCTGTGTGGCACTACCAGGAAGGGGGGCTGTGTGGCACTACCTGGGGGGGGCTGTGTGGCACTACCTGGGAGGGGGGCTGTGTGGCAATATATACACAGGGCGGTAAAATTATGGGGGTACAAACTGGGGGCCTAACTTCTATATGGGGGCATAAACAGGGCCTAATGTCTATATGGGGGCACAAAGTGACTTTTTCTGCCATTTTACTGCCGCCGGGAGTTCCCCCACAAAGGGGCCTACTAAATCTTGTGTCGCCCAAGGGCTCACATAAACCTGGAGCCGGCCCTGATACTTACCTCTCTCCTACCAGACGTTCTTGCGCTGGGGGCTCCTGTCATCTCTGTTCTGTGTGTACACAGAGTGACTGCAGCGGTGAAATCACGTCGACAGTACATCACCACCGCAGCTAATTACTGGTCTCAGCTGAATACCGCTGAGGCTATTAATAAGCTGCAGCGGTGGTGTACGGTCAACATGATGTCACCGCTATATACAAACAGAGAACAGATCTGACGGGAGCCCCCAGCGCAGGAACGTCTGGGAGGAGAGAGGTAAGTATAATTAGTTTTGTGCAACTTCGAAATAAATACTTTTTATTAAAAACAATTTTTACTTTTTGAGATACAGCTGCTTTGTATTCTGTATACAGAGCAGCTGTATCTAGCGCTGAGACCTGAATCCGTCAGGTCAGTGGGACTGACGGGTTTAATGTCACCAGGTCCTGCGTGTCTCTGACATGCAGGATCCACCTGTTATCGATCACATCTAAGTTATGAACTGTCAGAGACACGCAGGACCCGCTGACACTGAACCCGTCAGTCCCACTGACCTGAAGGACTCCGGTCTCAGCGCTAGATACGGCTGCTCTGTATACAGAATACAAAGCAGCTGTATCTTAAAAAGTAAACATAGTTTAATAAGGCTCCGTTCACATGTGCGTCAGGACTCCGTTCAGGAGTTCCATCTGATCTTTCCATCAGAACGGAGCCTTGACTGAATCAATACTGTAGTCGACTGCGCTTTTCATTCCGTAAAAGCGACGGAACCCTTGCACAACGGAAACAAACGGAAACCATTTGCACCAGATCCGTCACCATTGAAATCAGTTTCAGTCCGGGCTCCGTTCTGACGGAAAGCTCAGATGGAACGCCTGAACGGAGCCCTGACGCAGATGTGAACGAAGCCTTAAATATAATTACAAAATTGCACCAAACACACAGATTTAAAAAAAAAAAATTCTTTCAAAGGTGTACATAGCTTTTCACGTAACCTGAACAGGGTTTAGGGTATGTTCACACGCAGTGACCAAAAACGTCTGAAAATACGGAGCTGTTTTCAAGCGAAAACAGCGCCTGATTTTCAGACGTTTTTGTAGCAACTCGCATTTTTCGCAGCGTTTTTTACGCCCATTTTTGGAGCTGTTTTTCAATGGAGTCAATGAAAAACGCCTCCAAAAACGTCCCAGGAAGTGTCCTGCACTTCTTTTGACGAACCGTCATTTTACGCGCCATATTTTGACAGCGATGCGTAAAATAAAGGCTCGTGGGAATAGAACAATGGGCAGATGTTTGTAGGTGTAATGGAGCCATTTTTTCAGGCTTATTTCGAGGCGTTAAACGTCCGAATTACGTCTGAAATAAGTGCATGTGAACATACCCTAAAAAGGGCAACAAATGGTAAATGTGCACTGTGAGGGCACTGAATTCTGTGCCCATTTGACATTTATTAACACTTTAGTCTCTTTCAGTGCCACCATGGTGCCCATTTGCCACTTATTTCCTCTTTAGCGTCCTTCTGTTTGGTGGCCCCTTGATGCCCATTTGCCATTTACTGCCCCTGTAGCCTTTAGCATCTTTTGTCACAGAAGAACAATAAAGCGGCAACAAAATGGCAAATGGGCATCAAGGGGCACTGAATAAAAGGGACACTAAATGGGCAATAAGTGGCAAATGGGCACCACGGTGGCACTGAATCCATTTGCCATTATTACCCTTTTTAGACCCCCATCAGTTCCCCCATTCAAACAAATTCCAGTCAGTGACTGACCTGTTGGGCTTCTGGCAAACACTGCCTGCTGGAGCTGGAGCCGCCCTGGAGAAAACGTTCCCACCAGCCCTGGAAAAGAGGAAGCGCTGTGTCTCCTCCCTGTCTTGCGTCTTGAATGTTGTCATCACGCCTGTCTCGTCATTCAGGACACAGTACAGGGTGAGCAGATGAGCGGTGGCCAGGGCGCGGGGCAGCCAGTATGAGGTCGGTGCAGTAAGTGAGTGGCACCTGACCCGCTGGCGCCCTGAGTAGTGGCCATGGCGTGGGGAATGCACACCCGGTGGCGTATCGGCCCTGTGCGTCGCAGGGAATTCAGGGCAAAAATACACACCATGGGGAAAACCCGCAAGCGTTTACGCAAATACAACTGACATGTTGCGGAATAAAATTCCGCACCACAGGTCAATTTCTGAGCGTTTTTTTTTCTGCTCAGTATTTATGCAGCGTGTGGATGAGATTTGAGTTATCTCATCCACTTTGCTGCTACTGTATTTGCTGCGGATTTTCCGCGAAAAATTCCGTTGCGGAAAATCCCCAGTATTTACACAACGTGTTAATATATTCTCACAGTCTGACATTGTCCAATCAGTGCTGACCATGTAGCGGCACATTCTATGCTATATAGGTTATCAAAAGAGTGCAAACGCATGCTAGAAATGTGTATATATATATATATATATATATATATATATACACTATAAATGAATGGTAAAGTGTTCACAACTAGGATAAATTGGTTTGTTTTATACAAATCATTTTTGAAAGACGTATTGCACCAAAATGTGTGCAAAAAGACACATTTTGGCATAACTTTGCACAGTACAAAATCATAGGACACTTTTAGGAATAAGCCAGAACGTTATTTTATTTAATGTTATGTTTACTCGTAATGTATTTTATGTTTATCTAGAGCTCCAAACTTTAGGGTACCCACACACGTAGCAGATTTTTCCGCAGCAAATGCGCATCAGTGTTATGGATTTTTTTGCAGATTTCACCCCTTCTACATTGAAAAAACTGGAATCTGAAGTAAACATCCAGAACAGAATAAGCAGGCTGCAGATTAAAGGCCCAGTTCACACGGAGTATTTTGCAGGCAGAAAAAAAAGTCTGCCTCAAAATTCACTGCAAAAAACGCCGGGAAAAAAAAAACGCAGCAAAAAAAGGTTTTTTTCTGCCTCCCATTAATTTCAATAGGAAGTCGGATGCGGAACTGCGGCAAGAAAGGAAATGCCTTTTTTTTTCCCCTGAGCTTTTAGCAAGGAAACGCCTCAGTCTCCCATGGAAATCAGTGGGAGATGGTTTCAGATGGTTTTCGGCGCTGCTTCCGATGCGGTATCTCCATCAAAATCAGCACCAAAAAACTCAGTGTGAACTGGGCCAAAAATCTGCAGCATGCTCTGATTTCCACGTGGAAAATGTTCCGCAGCATGTGGATGAGATTTGTTCATATCTTATCCACATGGCTGGGGCTGTAACCTAGGGGGGCCTTATAGTATATATAATATGTATCTAAATGGGAAAACTCACTTAAAATTATTTTAGGGACTAAGATCTCTTCTCTCATATTGGTAAGCTGGGACCATTCCACTTGTTTTACTATTTCAACTTGTACATTTCAATTGCAGGACAATTTGCTTTATTGTGGCAATACCTGGATACCATAAAGAATTATATTTTCACTAGAAGAGAGAAGTGCTTTGTTCACTGTAGCTTCAAGTGACTGAGTATAGCAATAGGGGGTGCACACCTGGGCCCTGGTGCCTGAGGGGGCCCCTCTGTCACATAAGACACCACGCATAGTATAGTAGGTTTGGGGGCCCCATTACCGGTTTTGCACTAGGGCCCAGAAGCTTCATGTTACGCCTCTGCTAATGATCCTAAATTTTGATGGAGGCAGCTGCTGTTGCTGAATCACGTTCAATAAAACTGACAATATAAAGACCTGTTCAAACACGATTGCTAAGGGTGTGCTCTGAAATAGTAGATAGTGCTCCAATTAGCTGCCTACTCCTCCCAGTGTTCTCCGGAGATTTGGATCAAGCAGTGAACATGATGACTACTCCCAGGAAATATAATTTGATCCAAACGTATATAAATGGGAGCATGACCTTAAGGAGAAACTATCGACTTGCACACATGTTAGCAGGAACACTTGTGCTTTAAAGGGGTTGTCCCAAGTTGACTCAAATTTTTTTTTTTAGACATTCTAAGCAGGAAATGAATTTTAAAACATTTGCTGTTAAAAAAAATTAAAAATTCATTTCCTAAATGCCTTTTTTTTACACTTGATAACTCAGCAAGTGCTGGTTATCTTTTCTAAAAAGGGGCGTGAGCGGCTCGATGTCAATCAAGCCGCTCCGCTCTGCAGTGTGTGCGCTCCCGATGTTGCTAGATACTGTAGTTCTAGCAACATCGGGAGAATGTTCGTCTCAAGCGGGCATGGTAAGCCCGATTGAGACGAACTTACCGTGAATGTCATCAACCCTACACTACACTACATTCACCCCGTTTCGGCAAACAACTTCTCTCTCCCCCCCCTGTCACTACATGTAATTTGTGTATCCGCCGCACCGGTGCTGCATCAGCACCCGGCGAACAACTAAAAATATATTAAAAAAATAAACTCACCTAAGACGTTCTAACGGCGCTCTGAACGGTCCCGTCACTTGCCATCTTCCTTCTTCTTGCCGCCGCTCGCATTCATAGTAACTGTGCGTTGTGGCGCAGATGACGTAATCATATCAGGCCCACGTGATTACGTCATCTGCGCCCACCGCTATGTTATTGTGAATGGGAGCAGTAAGAAGAAAAGTGACGGGACCGTTCAGCTCTTCATGGGAACGTCTTAGGTGAGTTTATTTTCGTATAAATGTATGTATGTATGTATGTGTATATGTGCATGTAGGTATGTTGTGATGTATGTATGTTGTCATGTATGTATGTGTATATGTGTATGTATGTATGTTTTCTTGTATATATGTCGTCATGTATGTATGTATGTTGTCATGTTTGTATGTGTATATGTGCATGTATGTATGTTTTCATGTATGTATGTTTTCATGTATGTATATATGTGCATGTTTGTATGTATGGTTGCATGCAATTATGTATGTTTGTATGTATGTATGTTTGCTTGTATGTATGTTTGCTTCTATGAATGTTTTCATGTATGTATGTTGTCATGTTTGTATGTGTATATGTGCATGTATGTTTGCATGTATGTATGTTTTCAAGTATGTATGTTTTCATGTATGTATGTTTGCATGTATGTTTGCATGTATGTTGTCATGTATGTATGTTGTCATGTTTGTATGTGTATATGTGCATGTATGTGTATATGTGCATGTATGTTTGAATGTATGTATGTTTGCATTTATGTATGTTTTCATGTATGTATGTATGTATGTATATATGTGCATGTTTGTATGTATGGTTGCATGCAAATATGTATGTTTGCATGTATGTATGTATGTTTGAATGTATGTATGTTTGCATGCATGTATGCTTGTATGTATGTTTGCTTGTATGTATGTTTTCATGTATGTATGTTGTCATGTTTGTATGTGTATATGTGCATGTATGTTTGCATGTATGTATGTTTTCAAGTATCTATGTTTTCATGTATGTATGTTTGCATGTATGTTGTCATGTATGTATGTTGTCATGTTTGTATGTGTATATGTGCATGTATGTGTATATGTGCATGTATGTTTGAATGTATGTATGTTTGCATGTATGTATGTTTTCATGTATGTATATATGTGCATGTTTGTATGTATGGTTGCATGCAAGTATGTATGTTTGCATGTATGTATGTTTGCATGTATGTATGTTTGCATGTAT
Source organism: Rhinoderma darwinii (assembly GCF_050947455.1). Classification (NCBI taxonomy): domain Eukaryota; kingdom Metazoa; phylum Chordata; class Amphibia; order Anura; family Rhinodermatidae; genus Rhinoderma; species Rhinoderma darwinii. Next base: position 124,011,416 of record NC_134687.1, on the reverse strand, counting down.
GTATGTTTGCATGTATGTATGTATGTTTGCATGTATGTATGTTTGCTTGTATGTTTGCTTGTATGTATGTTTTCATGTATGTATGTTGTCATGTTTGTATGTGTATATGTGCATGTATGTTTGCATGTATATATGTTTTCAAGTATGTATGTTTGCATGTATGTATGTTTGCATGTATGTTTGCATGTATGTTGTCATGTATGTATGTTGTCATGTTTGTATGTGTATATGTGCATGTATGTGTATATGTGCATGTATGTTTTCATGTATGTATGTTTTCATGTATGTATGTTTGCATGTATGTATGTTTGCATGTATGTATGTTTGCATGTATGTTGTCATGTATGTATATATGTGCATGTTTGTATGCATGGTTGCATGCAAGTATGTATGTTTGCATGTATGTTTGCATGTATGTATGTTTGCATGTATATATGTGCTTGCTTGTATGTATATATGTATGTTTGCATGTATGTATGTTTGATGGTATAAATGTCTGTATGGCCATGTATGATACTGTCTGCTGGCGCCCTGTATCTAAGCCAACTTTGCGGCAGGCTTCTATACATGGTATAACAGTCAGTATCACACATGAAACTGAAACTAAGGCTACGACATGTTTTATTTCATTTTTTTTTTTATATATATATATATATATATTTTTACAGGTTTGGTGTTTGGACTACGTCGGTTTCGAGGACTACTTAGATTACGCTTTTTTTTTCATCAATAAAATGGTTAATGAGGGTTGTGTTGGGGGTGCTTTATTTCAATAAAATATTTTATCTATATCTTTGTCTTTTCTTTTCAAATTTTATTACTACCACTTTAGTAATGGCCGTTGTCTGAGTGACAAGGTCCATTACTAAGGGGAGGCTTAGTGTTAGCCGGTACAGAGGCTAACACTAAACACCATTATTACCCCGGTACCCACCACCACCAGGGGTGCCGGGAAGAGCTGGGTACGATCCAGTACCCGACCATCTGTTGTGATGGTCGGGCCCTGGGGCGGCCGCAGGCTGGTATTATGAGGCTGGGAAGGGCCAAAAACAGTGGACCTTCCCACCCTTGTAATGCTAGGCTGCTGCTGCTGCTGTGTTGTATCTGGCTGGTTATAAAAATGGGGACGACCCCACCTCATTTTTTTTTATTATTTATTTATTATTTTTATTAAAAAGACATGGGGTTCCACCCAATTTATCATAACCAGCCACAAACAACACAGTGTTATTAGCCTGGGAATGTACTAAACCAGTGGCCCCTCCCACCCGCTGCTGCGGCCTTGTATATGGCTGGTTATTAAAAATGTGGGGGACCCAACGTCTATTGTTAAATTTAAAAGAAAAATGACGTGGGGGTCCCCCCCTTTTTTATAACCAGCCCGATACAACACAGCAGCGGCAGCCTAGCATTACAAGGGTGGGAAGGTCCACTGTTTTTGGCCCTTCCCAGCTTCATAATACCAGCCTACGGCCGCCCCAGTACCCGACCATCACAACAGATGGTCGGGTACTGGATCGTACCAAGCTCTTCCCGGCACCCCTGGTGGTGGTGGGTACCGGGGTAATAATGCGTGGTTAGTGCTAGCCTCTGCACCGGCTAACACTAAGTACCGCCTTAATAATGGACGCTGTCAATCAGCCAACTGCCATTATCTAGGCACTAATAAAGTTTAAAAAAAAACACAAAGACAATTTTTTTTTATTGAAATAAGAAATCCCCAACAAAACCCTCGTTAACCATTTTATTAAAATTTGAAAAACCGTAGATCTACGCAGTAGTCCAGCGAATCGAAGATGTAGTCCAATCGGTACATCAAAATCTGCAACAACATTAAAAAAAAGTTATCAATGTGAACAATACTTATACTCCCCTACAAACAACCACACACAAACATATACACAAACACATATAAACACACACCCATATATTACACAAACACACACATAAACACACAAACACACATATACACACAAACACCCATATATACACAAACATATACACATATGCACAAACACACCCATATATACACAAACACACACACACACACACATAAACACACACACACACACACACACACACACATATACACACAAACATATACACAAACACACCCATATATACACAAACACACCCACACCCACATATACACAAACACACCCACATATACACAAACACCCACATATACAAAAACACACACAAACATATACACACAAACATATACACATATGCACAAACACACCCATATATACACAAACACACACACATATACACACAAACATATACACAAACACACATATACACACAAACATACACAAACACACACATATACACACAAACACATGTACACAAACACATGTACACAAACACACCCATATATACACAAACACATACACAAACACACACATATACTAAAACACACACACACAAACCTATACACACAAACATATACACAAACACACCCATATATACACAAACACACCCATATATACACAAACACACCTATATATACACACAAACACACCCACATATACAAAAAAAACACACACAAACATATACACACAAACATATACACATATGCACAAACACACCCATATATACACAAACACACACACATAAACACACACACATATATACAAAATAATATACACAAACACACACACACACACATACACACAAACATATACACAAACACATGTACACAAACACACCCATATATACACAAACACACATAAACACACAAACATACACAAACACACCCATATATACACAAACACACACATATACAAAAAACACAAACATATACACATATGCACAAACACCCATATATACACAAACACACACACATAAACACACAAACACATATACACAAACACAGATATACACTAACACACACAAAAAATATACACACAAACATATACACATACACACAAATACACCCATATATACACACACACACACACACACACACACACACACATAAACGCACACACACACATATACACAAACACACACACACACATACACAAACACACAAACAAACATATACACAAACACACCCATATATACACAAACACACACACAGATATACACAAACACACACACATATATACTTACCTTTACTGGAGCGCAGACTTCTCCACGCGACGGGTGTCTTCCTCGGCATCTCCTGCGCATGCGCCGAGATGCGCCGAGATGCGCGTTCACGAGTAAATGACATCCTCTGCTCAGGACGCAGAGGATGTCATTACGCATGCGCGGCCACCGCTAAAGGTAAATAGCGGTGGCCGGGAACCTAGGCAACGAGCAGGATACAAATAGGGACTGACCGCAACTTCAATCAAGGATATCAAGAAAACGACATCGCTGGACGACGGAAAGGTAATTAGAAAACTTATTAACTTTTCATGGGGAAGCTAACTAGCTACATTTATCAACTTGGGAATAACCCTTTAACTGTATTTGAAACAGTATGATTGTCTGTGTGAAAAAAGAGTTGTTCTCAATACAAATGTTTTCTGACATTCAACACATAGTACACAAGACAGCTATCAAAAATTATTAGGGTATGTTCACACGGCCTATTTACGGACGTAATTCGGGCGTTTTTGCCCCGAATTACGTCTGAAAATAGCGCCTCAATAGCGCTGACAAACATCTGCCCATTGAAAGCAATGGGCAGACGTTTGTCTGTTCACACGAGGCGTATATTTACGCGCCGCTGTCAAATGACGGCGCGTAACTATACGCCCGCGTCAAAGAAGTGACCTGTCACTTCTTTGGCCGTAATTGGAGCCGTTCTTCATTCACTCCAATGAATAGCAGCGCCAATTACGGCCGTAATTGACGCGGCGTTCAAGCGCCTGCACATGCCGGTACGGCTGAAATTACGGGGATGTTTTCAGGCTGAAACATCCCCGTAATTTCAGCCGTTACGGACGCCCTCGTGTGAACATACCCTTAGGCTGCTGATTCTACAACCCAGTATAGACACATAATATGCCCATACAAGGCTGCCATCAGGAATTTCTTGGCCCCATACAGTCAAAGAGATTGGGGCCCCCCTCCATTACGGAAAGTGTGGCGCTCACGTTTGTACGCTATATGCAGTAACTGATTTTGTTACTGACGTCAAGTTACAGTGAACGAAACCATAGATCAGACTGTGACCGTATTATACCCTGGATTTTATTGAATTCAGCCAACACGTATCCCACTATATGGCATACAATGGGATACGCTGCCTTAGGAATGGCCCTGGGGAAACTCCTGAAGTCACATTTAACAATTGTGAAATCCAACTACAAAAAAATATTGAAAAACTACAAGCAGAGATAAAAGAGAGGAAGCATCGAAAGTACGTCAGAGACTGCAGGGATTTTGATACTGGTCAGGCATATATCTATAAAACACAGTCACGCTTTGCTCCCAAGCGCATAAACGTCTTTACCAATTTTTCGGATTCCGAGATTTCCGGTACTGACGAATCTATACGTTCTCCCAATTCAAGACGGGGCACTAAACATAAAATAAAAAATAATAGATTCAGCTCCTCTAAAAGGAGCACTGTACAGACTAGATCAAACACAAAATGCCATACGAACTCGATCCCTACCATCACCTCCAATTCCTTATCATCAGCTTTCTCTGCAGCATCAGCCTCTGCCACCCCCAATATACCATCGATCCCTCGAATGACTGGAACTGTTTCCAGCCAAAATCCCACTACCACCAGATGCCCCACGGGTGCTACCAACGGCACAAGTGGACCTTTCAACACTTTCCCTTTTTTAGGGCCACCAAATCCTCAGTGGAACCTGAGCCAATGACACTACAAGCGATCCCCTCTAATTCGGTCAGAAATGACGAAATGCAGGTATATAATATATTGTCTGTCCATCTAAGTAGCTCCCAGTTGACACTATTACGTAGGGGCTTATCCTTCACTACTACCCCTCTGTTCGACGAATTTGTCTGGACAAAGGATGTAAACTTGTTTGCTAGAAAGGTGGCACTACACAAATATTTTAAAAATAACACATCTGAGACAGAGGACCTCGTTAGAACTGAAACAAACACACTAAGAGACCTTGAAACCCTTTTATATGAGAGTGAAGCCGGGCCCACTGATGCTGTTGGTCCCTTCTCTTCATTGCGTCCTAAATCTAAACTCACTCCACCATTTTCACAGTATGCTCATATTGACGTCTTTGTCAAGATGGTATGTGCGGATCTGAAAAAAATTAAACTAGACAGAACTAGAGCACTTGCCAATCTGGACGAGAGAGAAAGATTGGCACTGGATGAATTCTGTCATAATGACCAAATTACTATCAAGCCCTCTGATAAAGGGGGTAACATTGTCGTCATGAATTCTGATGATTATGTTGCCATGGCCCACAGACTATTGGACGATGTTACTACATACAGTGAAGGAAATAAGAATTTGATCCCTTGCTGATTTTGTAAGTTTGCCCACGGTCAAAGACATGAACAGTCTAGAATTTTTAGGCTAGGTTAATTTTACCAGTGAGAGATAGATTATATATATATAAAAAAAAGAAAATCACATAGTCAAAATTATATATATTTATTTGCATTGTGCACAGAGAAATAAGTATTTGATCCCTTTGGCAAACAAGACTTAATACTTGATGGCAAAACCCTTGTTGGCAAGCACAGCAGTCAGACGTTTTTTGTAGTTGATGATGAGTGTAAAGGATCTGCCAGGCACTGCGGGGTTAACTCCCAGAACTAATCAGTCAGCACCTGAGAATACATCCCTGAGACTGACTCCTGCTTCCACCATTCAGGCTGGCAGGCTTAGGAGTGGGAGAGCCTATCGTAACCTGGCCAGACTCAGCTAGCTCCCGCCCTCGGTCTATTTAAGCCTGCACTTCCTGTCCCTCGGTGCTTGTTATTGCTTTGGTTTCCTTCCTTGTGGTTCCTGGCCCAGCTACAGCTCCTGCTATTTTTGATCCTGCTCCATACCGACCCTGGCTTACCGACTACTCTTCTGCTTTTCGTTTTGTACCTCGCACACTCCTGGCTTGACTCGGCTCGTTCACCACTCTGGTTGCTCACGGTGTTGCCGTGGGCAACGGCCCCTTTTCCTTGCTTGTGTTCCTTGTATGTTTGTCGTGTTTGTCGTGCACTTACTGAGCGCAGGGACCGCCGCCCAGTTGTACCCCGTCGCCTAGGGTGGGTCGTTGCAAGTAGGCAGGGACAGAGTGGCGGGTAGATTAGGGCTCACTTGTCCGTCTCCCTACCCCCTGCCGTTACATAATAACAAGCCCATACCTAGTCTACCCCTGGTCCCTGACACCACTATGGATCCCCGTGAGACCCTGGCTCAGCAAATGCAGGGTCTCTCCCTACAGGTCCAGGCCCTGGCTCAGAGGGTCAACCAGCCTGATGCTACCCTGGTAGTTCCCCGCACCGCACCTCTTGAACCCCACCTCAAGTTGCCCGACCGGTTCTCAGGGGACCGGAGGACTTTTCTCTCCGTTCGGGAGAGTTGTAGGCTTTACTTTCGTTTAAAGCCTCATTCCTCAGGTTCTGAGAGCCAGCGGGTGGGTATAATTATGTCCCGGCTCCAGGAAGGGCCCCAAGAGTGGGCCTTCTCCTTGGCTCCTGACGCCCCTGAACTTTCCTCCGTTGATTGTTTCTTTTCTGCTCTCGGACTTATTTATGACGAGACTGACAGGACTGCCTTTGCCGAGAGTCAGCTGGTGACCTTAAGTCAGGGTAAGAGACCTGTTGAGGAGTATTGCTCTGACTTTCGGAAGTGGTGCGTAGCTTCTCGGTGGAATGACGCTGCCTTAAGGTGCCAGTTTAGGTTGGGTCTGTCGAATGCCCTGAAAGACCTGCTAGTTAGCTATCCCTCTTGTGACTCCCTAGACCAGGTTATGGCTTTAGCGATACGACTTGACCGACGTCTCAGGGAACGACAACGTGAACGTTTATGTGTTTTCTCCTCCGACTCCCCCATGATGCCTCCCGAAGCTCCGTTGCTTCGTTCCTCCCCGAAAGATTCAGAGATACCTATGCAACTCGGGGCCTCCGTGTCCCCCCAACAACGTAGAGAATTCCGCAGGAAGAATGGTCTCTGCTTCTACTGTGGGGACGACAAGCATCAAGTGAACAACTGTCCTAAGCGTAAGGTTGCAGCCAGAGAACTTCCGCGTCTAAGTGATCATCGGGGAGGTCACTTGGGCGCACAGGTATTTCCCGTAAATATGAAACGTACTAAGATCTTGCTTCCCTTTCAGGTCTCTTTTGGTGGTAGGTCTGCTACCGGCAGTGCTTTCGTGGATTCAGGGTCCTCTACTAATATCATGTCTGTGGAATTTGCTATGTCCCTTGCTATGCCTCTTATTGATTTGCCTAAACCTGTCCCGGTAGTGGGTATCGACGCCACTCCTCTTGCTAATGGTTATTTTACACAGCATACCCCTGTTTTTGAACTCCTTGTTGGCTCCATGCATTTGGAGCAATGCTCTGTACTGTTGATGCAGGGATTATCGTACGATTTGGTGCTAGGTCTTCCCTGGTTGCAGTTGCATAATCCTACGTTTGACTGGAATACTGGGGAGCTAACCAAATGGGGTAATGAATGTTGTACGTCATGTTTTTCTGTTAATTCTATTTCTCCCCCTAAGGAGGCGAATACGCTACCCGAGTTTGTTCAGGACTTCGCTGATGTTTTCTCTAGGGAGGCCTCCGAAGTGTTACCTCCTCATAGAGAATACGATTGCGCTATCGAATTGGTACCAGGAGCTAAGCTTCCTAAGGGTAGGATATTTAATCTTTCTTGTCCCGAACGTGAAGCTATGAGAGTGTATATCCAGGAATCCCTGGCCAAGGGTTACATTCGTCCCTCTTCTTCTCCGGTAGGTGCTGGCTTCTTCTTCGTGGGGAAGAAGGATGGTGGTCTTAGGCCATGCATTGACTACCGTAGCCTGAATAAGGTCACGGTAAGGAACCAGTATCCCCTTCCTTTGATTCCTGATCTCTTTAATCAGGTTCAGGGGGCCCAATGGTTTTCTAAATTGGATCTACGGGGGGCGTATAACCTTATTCGCATCAAAGAGGGGGATGAGTGGAAGACTGCGTTTAACACGCCCGAAGGCCATTTCGAATACCTCGTCATGCCCTTTGGGTTGTGTAATGCCCCTGCGGTCTTCCAGAATTTCATAAATGAGATTTTGAGAAATTACCTGGGGATTTTTCTGGTAGTGTACCTTGATGACATACTGGTGTTTTCCAAGGACTGGTCCTCCCACGTGGAGCATGTCAGGAAGGTGCTCCAGGTCCTTCGGGAAAATAAACTGTTTGCCAAAACCGAAAAATGTGTGTTTGGGGTACAGGAGATTCCATTTTTGGGTCAAATCCTCACTCCTCATGAATTCCGCATGGACCCCGCCAAGGTTCAGGCTGTGGCGGAATGGGTCCAACCTGCCTCCCTGAAGGCGTTACAGTGTTTTTTGGGATTTGCTAATTATTACAGGAGATTTATTGCTAACTTCTCGGTCATCGCTAAGCCCCTTACGGACCTCACTCGCAAAGGTGCTGATCTCCTCCACTGGCCTCCTGAGGCTGTCCAGGCTTTTGAGGTCCTTAAGAAGTGCTTTGTCTCGGCCCCGGTGCTGGTTCAGCCCAACCAAATGGAGCCATTTATCGTGGAAGTTGACGCATCTGAGGTGGGAGTGGGGGCTGTCTTGTCCCAGGGTACCAGGTCCCTCACCCATCTCCGCCCCTGTGCCTACTTCTCCAGGAAGTTTTCGCCAACTGAAAGTAACTATGATATTGGCAACCGCGAACTCTTAGCCATTAAATGGGCATTTGAAGAGTGGCGCCACTTCCTGGAGGGGGCTAGGCACCAGGTAACGGTCCTTACCGACCACAAGAATCTGGTGTTCCTAGAATCTGCCCGGAGGCTAAACCCGAGACAAGCTCGATGGGCGTTATTTTTTACCAGATTCAATTTTTTGGTTACCTATAGGGCTGGGTCTAAAAATATTAAGGCTGATGCACTGTCGCGTAGCTTCATGGCCAGCCCTCCTTCGGAGGAAGATCCTGCTTGTATTTTGCCTCCAGGTATAATCATTTCCTCGATCGATTCTGATTTAGTCTCTGAAATTGCTGCTGATCAAGGTGCAGCTCCCGGGAACCTTCCTGAGAACAAGCTGTTTGTTCCCCTGCAATTCCGGCTAAGGGTACTTAGGGAAAATCATGACTCCGCACTATCTGGCCATCCAGGCATCCTGGGTACCAAACACCTCATTACCAGAAATTATTGGTGGCCTGGGTTGCCTAAAGACGTTAAGGCCTACGTCGCCGCTTGTGAGGTTTGTGCTAGGTCCAAGACTCCCAGGTCCCGACCAGCGGGCTTACTGCGTTCGTTGCCCATTCCCCAGAGACCTTGGACACATATCTCCATGGATTTTATCACCGATTTGCCTCCATCCCAAGGCAAGTCGGTGGTGTGGGTGGTGGTGGACCGCTTCAGTAAGATGTGCCACTTTGTGCCCCTCAAGAAACTACCCAACGCCAAAACGTTGGCTACCTTGTTTGTCAAACACATCCTGCGTCTCCATGGGGTCCCTGTCAATATTGTTTCGGACAGAGGGGTACAATTTGTTTCATTGTTTTGGAGAGCCTTCTGTATGAAGTTGGGGATTGATCTGTCCTTCTCCTCTGCCTTCCATCCTGAAACCAATGGCCAAACGGAGAGGACTAATCAGTCCCTAGAACAATACTTAAGGTGTTTTGTCTCTGACTGTCAATTTGATTGGGTCTCTTTCATTCCCCTCGCCGAATTTTCCCTTAATAACCGGGTCAGTAACTCGTCTGGGGTCTCTCCTTTTTTTTGTAATTTTGGGTTTAATCCACGGTTCTCCTCCGTTTCACCTGGTAGTTCCAACAATCCTGAGGTAGAGGTCGTTCATCGGGAACTGTGCACAGTCTGGGCCCAGGTTCAGAAAAACCTAGAGGTGTCCCAGAGCGTACAAAAGACTCAGGCTGATAAAAAACGTTCTGCTAACCCCCTGTTTATGGTCGGGGATCTGGTGTGGTTGTCGTCTAGGAACTTGCGTCTCAAGGTTCCGTCCAAGAAGTTTGCTCCCCGGTTTATTGGGCCGTATAAGGTCATTGAGGTCCTCAATCCTGTCTCCTTCCGGCTGGAGTTACCCCCGTCTTTTCGGATACACGACGTGTTTCATGCCTCCCTCCTCAAACGCTGCTCCCCGTCCTTGGCTCCCTCGAGGAGACCTCCTGTTCCCATCCTCACCCCTGAGGGGGTGGAATTCGAGGTGGCCAGGATTGTGGACAGCAAGATGGTCCAAGGCTCCCTCCAGTACCTGGTCCATTGGAGAGGATACGGGCCCGAGGAGAGGACTTGGGTACCCGCCCGGGATGTTCACGCTGGGGTATTGGTCAGGAGGTTCCACCTGCGTTTCCCCAGTAAGCCAGGTCCACTTAGAAAGGGTCCGGTGGCCCCTCATAAAAGGGGGGGGGGGTACTGTAAAGGATCTGCCAGGCACTGCGGGGTTAACTCCCAGAACTAATCAGTCAGCACCTGAGAATACATCCCTGAGACTGACTCCTGCTTCCACCATTCAGGCTGGCAGGCTTAGGAGTGGGAGAGCCTATCGTAACCTGGCCAGACTCAGCTAGCTCCCGCCCTCGGTCTATTTAAGCCTGCACTTCCTGTCCCTCGGTGCTTGTTATTGCTTTGGTTTCCTTCCTTGTGGTTCCTGGCCCAGCTACAGCTCCTGCTATTTTTGATCCTGCTCCATACCGACCCTGGCTTACCGACTACTCTTCTGCTTTTCGTTTTGTACCTCGCACACTCCTGGCTTGACTCGGCTCGTTCACCACTCTGGTTGCTCACGGTGTTGCCGTGGGCAACGGCCCCTTTTCCTTGCTTGTGTTCCTTGTATGTTTGTCGTGTTTGTCGTGCACTTACTGAGCGCAGGGACCGCCGCCCAGTTGTACCCCGTCGCCTAGGGCGGGTCGTTGCAAGTAGGCAGGGACAGAGTGGCGGGTAGATTAGGGCTCACTTGTCCGTCTCCCTACCCCCTGCCGTTACAGATGCGGTGAAGTAATCCTGTGCCCTTAGCAGAGAAACACCCCCAAAACATAATGTTTCCACCTCCATGCTTGACAGTGGGGATGGTGTTCTATGGGTCATAGGCAGCATTTCTCTTCCTCCAAACACGGCGAGTTGAGTTAATGCCAAAGAGCTCAATTTTAGTCTCATCTGACCACAGCACCTTCTCCCAATCGCTCTCAGAATCATCCAGATGTTCATTTGCAAACTACAGACGGGCCTGTATATGTGCCTTCTTGAGCAGGGGGACCTTGCGGGCACTGCAGGATTTTAATCCATTACGGCGTAATGTGTTACCAATGGTTTTCTTGGTGACTGTGGTCCCAGCTGCCTTGAGATCATTAACCAGTTCCCCCCGTGTAGTTTTCGGCTGAGCTCTCACCTTCCTCAGGATCAAGGATACCCCACGAGGTGAGATTTTGCATGGAGCCCCAGATCGATGTCGATTGACAGTCATTTTGTATGTCTTCCATTTTCTTACTATTGCACCAACAGTTGTCTCCTTCTCACCCAGCGTCTTACTTATGGTTTTGTAGCCCATTCCAGCCTTGTGCAGGTCTATGATCTTGTCCCTGACATCCTTAGAAAGCTCTTTGGTCTTGCCCATGTTGTAGAGGTTAGAGTCACACTGATTAATTGAGTCTGTGGACAGGAGTCTTTTATACAGGTGACCATGTAAGACAGCTGTCTTTAATGCAGGCACCAAGTTGATTTGGAGTGTGTAACTGGTCTGGAGGAGGCTGAACTCTTAATGGTTGGTAGGGGATCAAATACTTATTTCTCTGTGCACAATGCAAATAAATATATATAATTTTCTGTTTTTTTTTAATATAATCTATCTCCAACTGGTAAAACTAACCTAGCCTAAAAATTCTAGACTGTTCATGACTTTGACAGTGGGCAAACTTACAAAAGCAGCAAGGGATCAAATACTTATTTCCTTCACTGTATACTATTATCGAAAAAAATCCCACTGATTTATTCCTAAAGGATCTGTACTTGCTACTTAATGAAGCAAAAACACAGAATTTGATCACCAGTGATGAATTTAAATGGATTTTTAACCCCTGTCCTACATTGGCGACTTTCTATGCCCTACCTAAGATCCATAAGGCATCTTGCCCAATTCCGGGCAGGCCTATTGTGTCAGGTAATGACAGCCTTACCCAGGGTATCAGCACGTATATCAATGAGATTCTCTCCCCTTTTGTCACTTTGTCGTCATTTCTTAAAGACACCAAGGACACCATCAACAGGATCCAGGAGATTCATGTCACTTCATCCACATTTATCGCTAGTATCAATGTCGAGTCGTTGTACACTAATATCCTTTCAATTGGAGTGCGATTGGCTGTTTTCTAAATTCTGTGCACGGGGATACCCTAAGAAGTGGCTACATAAAGCATATGCTAGAGCAAGAGCTACAGATAGGAAGGAACTTCTACATGAACGGAAATCATCTGGTACCCAACAATTTCAAACTACTATCAAACCTGCGGTATCAACCTATATTAGATGTATTGGCACGTTTGATGCGGGCTCTCTTCAGGTTCGGGAGATCATGCAATGACACTGGCCAATCCTTTTGGCTGATCCTGACCTCCGAAACGCAATCTCCCATACTCCCAGCATTACTTACCGCAGAGGCAAGAACCTGCGTGACTATCTGGTACACAGCCATCACTCTAGATATACCGTGGCATCTAAATGCGGGCTTAAGTCGTCAACTGTAGGTTTCAATCCCTGTGGCCGCTGTTCGTTCTGTCACCTGATGCCCACTGTTAAGCAATTCACCAACCCACTTGATGGCAGATCATATCAAATTAGACAGTTCATCAACTGCCAAAGTAAAGGTGTAAATTATATCGCCAAATGTCCGTGTCCCAAACTCTACGTAGGAAAAACAATCCAGGAATTAAGGAGAAGGTTCTCCAAACATTTGAGCATCATAAACCAGAAGGATGATACACCATTATCTAGACATATTCGATTTACACATGGGGGTGATATTCGCTCTCTACAATTCTGGGGCATCACTCAGATCAAATTAGGCCCTAGAGCTGGCAATCTAGATCGTAGGTTGCTACAGGAGGAAGCCCGCTGGATCCATCGGTTGGGCACCCTCAGCCCGGGTGGTCTAAATGAGGGGTTTACTTTTGCGGCGTTTCTTTGACCTTTGAATATTTAGTCTTCTCTGCCTACTATAGCTCATGCTGTTGTATCGCTACGAACATGGCATTAATTAAGTCTGATCACCTATTGGTGGCCAGCCATGATAAGTGTGTTCTCCCCTTCGGAGACACACTGACACTTATTACGCTAATAACTTTTAATATTGCTACAATAGCAGTTAATGGTATTCATTTACCTCCTTCCATCATTCTTACCTTTCTACAGTATACATTTTTTATTTATGATTATCGACACGTATAACTACATTTCTCTGACGGCTGTGCTGCGATTTCTCTCTTGTATCATCCTTGTATGTCATTATCGGCATAAGCATGGTGATTCTATTATAACCATGTTGGCACCAAACATGGCATTTATTGCGATCTTGATACTTAGTTTGCATGTTGATTTCAGACATCACGATCGGAATGGATGGTCATATTTTATTGTAGCTGTTGTAGCTCGTTCGGTCTCTTCTGGTACTTGTGTGCCGACTTTCGCGCATGCGCTCCAGCGGGATTCCCCTCCTGACTGTGATATTCTGTTTCCTCCTAGTGGGCTACTACGCATGCGCCACCAGACTACGGTTCATTGGTCATTACACACCGAACGTACTATACGTTCCACCGCCTGTCCATCACTGATGTGGAGGCTCGACCTTCCAATTCAACTTCTATTGGACATTTGCCTCATTGTAGTGACAGCTGCAACTAATTCTCTATGTATTTAGCTCTGAGAAATCCGCGGCGCGCGGTCATTAGCCCTGATACCCCTGAAGACGCTGGATCTGCAGTGAAACATGTCGGGGGGGCTTCCTTGAAATTTTAATAATTGTTGACTGCTGACCTTTAACCCCTTTTTTTTTTTTTTTATATCTTTATTTTGTTCTACAGCAGTACAAAAGGGAAAGAAGTACATAGTACATACAAACATGTAATAAGAAAAAATATGCAATGCTATAGATACCCTTGGTGGGAGAGGAGGTCGGAGGGAGGGGGGATGGAAATGAAGGAAAAAAACAAAAAAAAAATAAAATAACTCATAATAAATAAAAATATGCCTCTTAGCTCTATCTTACTTGTTACTCTGAGAACTTACCCTAGCCTATAGCCAGGTTCGTTCCCATTTAGCGATGTTGTTGGCATTGCCATACCATACCGTCTAGCAATCAGAAGACGGGCCAAGAAGAGCAATTTCCCCAATAAATCTCTTTTGTCCTTTGACATCTGCAAATCGCTTAAATTGCCCAAAATCAGGTACTCAACCTCTAATGGAACAACCAGTCCATAAGAACCGTTGATCTCAGAGCAGATCTCCCTCCAAAATTGGGCTATTCCAGGGCAAGCCCAAATTAAATGCAAAAAGGCCGCCTGAGGGTGTTGGCAACGTAGGCAGAAAGAGTTTGCCTTCAAATTCATTGACTGAAGGGATATAGGCGTATAATACAATCTATGCATTATATTGAATTGAACCATCCTATGGGCGGCACTGAGAGAGACCGTGCTAATACTCCTATAAAAAATGATCCCAGTGAGATTCATCCTTTGGTCCTAGATCTCTTTCCCATTTGGCTTGTGCTCTAAAGTGAATTTGTTTTCCAAATGTGCTCATAATAGAGCGGTAAATATGTGAAAGTGATGTTTTCCTTTGTGAAACTACTAATAAATAATCAATTACCCTGTGAGATTCCAGTTGAATCTGTGCTACATCAATTTGCTTACATGCGTGCTGAATCTGGTAATATCTAAATAAATACTTCTCTTCAATACGATACCATTCTTTCAAGTTATCAAAAGTGACTATTTGTTTATCCATAATAATCTTTGAGATAAAAAAAATCCCTCTATTTTTCCAGAAATTTATATCCGGAATTGTCCCAAATTCTCTAAAATTATAATTATCCCAAATTGGAGTAAACTTGAGAATTCCTTTAAAACCTAACATCTCTCTCAGTGCTCGCCATGAACGG
This sequence comes from Rhinoderma darwinii, assembly GCF_050947455.1. Taxonomy (NCBI): domain Eukaryota; kingdom Metazoa; phylum Chordata; class Amphibia; order Anura; family Rhinodermatidae; genus Rhinoderma; species Rhinoderma darwinii. The sequence goes on along the minus strand of NC_134687.1, from coordinate 123,996,162 downwards.
GTCAACATAAGACTCAGGGGCCATTTATTCAGTGGTTCCATCTCCAGTAGGCCTGTCTCCAATAACTCAAAAATATTTCCAGCTTTCTTTCCCACTGAATCAAGCAACCTCCTGAGGGCCGGGTCCTTCTCCCATTGAATCAGAAGCCTCAATCCGGCGGCCACAAGGTACCCCCGGAAGTAAGGAAAGGATAATCCCCCTTCAGATGTATTCTTGCACAAATAAACCTGTTTCATCCTAACACGTTTTCTTCCCCAAATCAATTCATTTAGTAAAGATTCCAACATCTTAAATGTATTGTTGTCTATCCACACTGGTGTTGCGGTCAGTACATATAAGACCTGTGGGAGCACCACCATTTTAACCAGACCAATCCTATCAGCCCTGGATAAGGGAAGTTTCTGCCATACCGCTATTTTTGATCTGACCTTCTTGATCACTGGTAGCATATTCAAGGCATTAAATCTCTCAACAACTCCTGAGACAGTTATACCCAGATATTCAAATGGCTGGCCCAATCTTAAGATAGTAAGATCTCCAAAAGGGGAGTCCTGTTCCTGATCCAATGGGAGAAGACATGATTTGGACCAATTGATTCTAAGACCCGAAAATCTACCATAGGTCTCCAGTACCTGCATCGTTCTATGAACGGAAGTTGGGGTTTCTTTCAAGCATAATAAAATATCATCAGCATACAGAACCATTTTATCCCCTTCCCCACCACAGCCGCATCCCTTAATCTCTTTATCGCCCCTAATCAACATGGCTAATGGTTCTATAAAAATAGCAAATAGAAGCGGAGAGAGGGGGCAGCCCTGCCGTGTTCCCCGAGACAACATAATTGGTTCAGATAGTTCACCATTTACATTTACCCTGGCCAATGGGGCAGAATACATTATTTTAACCCAATTTATAAATGTATCCCCTATGCCAAACCTTGTCATTACTCTCCATAGGAACCGCCACTCCACCCTGTCAAACACCTTGATAGCGTCTAAAGACAGGATGGAGCGGAGCTCCCCCTCTCCTATTTGTATATTAGTGTACAGTCTATGCAGACAATTACTAGTACTTCGACCCGGAATAAAACCGTTCTGACCTGGGTGAATGATTCCTTGGATCACCTGCTGTAGCCTCCTTGCCAACACCTTAGCTAACAGCTTCACATCTGTATTTAATAAAGATATGGGCCTGTACGACCCTGTATCCGTCAAATCCTTATCCTTCTTAGGAATCAATACGATCGTGGCTTCCGACATAGATCTAGATACTCCCCCTACCGCATATGACTTCTTAAAGACTTCCAAAAGACAGGGGAGAAGCAACTCTCCATAACGTCTGTACAGCTCAAAAGGTAATCCATCCTGACCGGGCGAGGAGTCCCCTCCAATCGACCCAAATGCCTCCCTCACTTCCTCAACCATCAGGGGGGCATCCAATTGTACCCTCTGCACCTCCGTCAATCTTTCAAAATTCAGACCACCCAAAAATTTGTCTATGGACGCATCATCCTCAAGCAGTGTGGAGGTATAGACCTCAGAAAAAAAAGAGTTCAATTCGTTTTGTACAACGTGTGATTTATTAGAGAGAGTGCCCCGGCGAGTCCTGATCACTGAGATGTTATGATTACCTTTTTGATTCTGGACAATAGATGCCAGAAATTTACCTGGTTTCCCAGACTCACAGAAATACTTCTGCCCAGAGAAGAAGATCCTCTGCTGGGCTTTATTAAACAGAAATTCCTTATAGCTTTGTTGGGTTTTATATAATTGTTGTTGGTTCAGCGCAGTCGGGTCGCCGGTGAACTCTCTCTCCGCATGAGAAGATTCCTCTCTCAATCTAGTTGCCTCTTTAGAAAAGTTTTTACGCAGGTGCTGGATTTTGTATCTAAACAAGCCTCTTATATATGCCTTAAAGGCATCCCAGACAAAGTGAATATGGGCCGATTTCAAATTAATATCCAAGAACATAGCCAGCTCTTGTTTAATCACGTCATGATCTTGGATTATCGAAAACCAATGTGCATTAAGTTTAAACCTAGGCAAGGAGTCTACAACAGTTCCAGAACCATTCCGAATGGTAACCACAACTGGAGAGTGGTCAGAGACTGTGTGTGGTTCATATGTCATCTTATTAATATCCGGCAAGAAGAAATCATTAGCCAAAGCCAAGTCAATCCTAGACATAATGTTCAAAGAACGACTAAAACACGAGAAAACCTTCTTGTCATGGTATTTCATCCTCCAAACTTCTGATAATCCTACCTCCTCACAGAATATTGCAAGCCGAGATTTCCCCGGATTCCTGCCGGCCTGAACTCCCTGAAGGCTAAACCGATCCATACGACTATCCATAACGTTATTCAAATCACCAATAACCAACATCGGACAATCCTCATGATCATTCCTAAACTTTACCAAATTACTTAAAACATCTAATGAGAAAGGGGGGGGGGGGATATAAACAAAAGCCAGAAGGCAAGTACGCCGCTCCAGCTCTCCATACAAAAAAACAAACCTTCCATCCCTATCTATCCACTTTGAGGAGACCTGAAAATTAATTTTATTATGAATCAAGACGGTGACCCCACGAGAAAAAGTGGAAAAATAAGAGTGAAACTCCTGACCCACCCAACCCCTACTAACCCATGACTTACGTTCCGCAATTAAATGAGTTTCCAATAAACAAATAATTGCTGGGAGATGTTTATTAATAATAATATCAAAGACCACCACTCTCTTAAAGGGAATGTGTTGCCAGAAAAACATGTTTTTTTTTTAAAAAATTAAACATTTAGTGTGTGGGTGATTAAACATTGTTCAAATTTTTTTTTTTTTTTTTGCACGAGCCAGGAAATATTATAAATTATTTCTAATTTATAATACTACCCATTTTTGGTCACTAGATGGAGCTGTTCCCAAAATTGCAGCATTGCAACATTGGGTTAAAAGCCCTCGCTCTAGTGAGCTCTCAGCATCCCCCCCTCCTTTATCCTGGCTAGTGCCGGGATAAACGAGGGGTTTGAACGGTGTAACCTCCTACACTGTGTGTCGCCATTTTTTGAGCTAACCCACAGTGTAGTAGGTTTACATACAGTAGTAAACACACACAAACACGAACATACATTGAAATCTCTTACCTGCTCCTGCCGCCGCGGCTCCCTCCGGCCCGTCCGCTCCGTTTGCTGCCGCTGGTGCAAGTGCACAAATCCGGAAGCCGCGACTGGAAGTAGTAATATTACTGTCCGGCCGCGACTTCCGGTCCACAGAAAAATGGCGCCGGACGGCGCCAATTTCGAATAGGACTGTGTGGGAGCGGCGCATGCGCAGTTCCCACACAGACGCCGTACACTGCAGTCAATGGGACGGGAGCCGTTCGCAGTCCCTATGGGTCTGTGGCTGCCGTATTCCATGTCTGTATGTGTCGTTAATCGACACACACAGAAATGGAACAAAAAATGGCAGCCCCCATAGGGAAGAAAAAGTGTAAAAATAAGAAAAAGTAAAACACAAACACACAAATGAATATAAACGTTTTTAATAAAGCACTAACATCTTTAACATATAAAAAAATAATTTGAGATGACACTGTTCCTTTAATTCTGTCTGCCATACCTCTTATATTCCAAACCATTATTTTAGTCACTGCCATTTATAGTAAGAAAAGAGAAGGTGAAAAAAAGAGGAGAAAAAAATAATAAAAAAAATATAAAAAAATTGGAAAAAAAAATTGGGAAAAAAAAATATTAAAAAAAAATAAATATAAAAAAATTGGAAAAAATAATTAATGAAAAAAAACAATTTAAAAAAAAACAAAAACAAAAGCAACCGCCCCCTCCACGATCTCCCCACTGACCACCCATTCCTCTAATGACCTGCGATAATTCAGATCGCAGCTCCCTTCCTAAATCACACCTCACTCTCCCCAATCACCCCGCCCCGGCTACCCCGATGCACAGATAGTACCCAACTCAACCCAAACCCTTGGAGTCCAGCCAGACCCCAACTTTCTCCGCTGAATCAAAAAATAACGTTTTTTTCTTGGGATATAACCCGGAGTTTTGCAGGAAACAATAATGAATACGCCAGACCGGCCGAAATCAGCCGTTTCTTGATTGCCTTATAGCTACTCCTTTTCTTTTGGGTTTCATATGAATAGTCCGGATATAGTGCCACCTCTGCCCCATTAAACATCAGTGTGCCCAGCTCTCTTGTACTCCTCAGAATAATGTCCTGGTCTCTTGAACAAAGAGTCTTCATCAAAATGGTGCGTGGGTGGGCGCCCGGGACAGGTTTTTTGGCTGGGACTCTATGAGCTCTCTCTATATGAAACACTTTGGAGAGAATCCGCTCTCCAAGAAGACCCCCAAGCCACTTTTGTATCCCTTCCGCCAGATCTCTTTCATCCTGCCCCTCCGGGCAGCCCACCATCCTGATGTTAGAGCGTCGGGATCTGTCCTCCATATCCACCATTTTGTTTTTCAAAATCTCCATCTCAATTAAAGCTCCTGCTAATCCCTTCTTCGCCTCCTTAACTTCTTTCTCCATGTTGTTAATTTTGCATTCAACTTCTAGTTGTTTCTCCCGGATATTCTTTTTTTAAAGTTTAAATTTTTATTAACTTTTTCAGAAGTACAGAATAAAGAAAAAAGAACAACAACAAAAATATCAGACTTTATCAACAGTAGGTCCACGCAGGAACCTCCAAACCCATAGAACACTTATGGTAATAGCATAATTCAGACCTCTTGTCACTTTACATTATATAGGAAGATGAATGTACAATGACACAACAACCCTACCTCTCCTCCAGTATACAGCTGTACAAATACATTATGTTGGTGCCTTATGTAATCCAATTTATCCCTTGATATTAGTGGTCTTGAGAAGAAGACTCTTTCCGAGATGGTGCCAGCCACATGCATACAGATACTCCCCCCCTCATGGGGAGGAGGAGTAACAGTCCCCATCATACTATTCATAATATTATTTTATATTCACATGTCAAAGAGTTACATCAATACCACCGAAATTACCTAGACGATAAATCACATCATACAGTAAAAGAACCTATGGTAAGACCCGTGGCATGAGTCTAGTAACCTATTTGTAATGGTGGGGGGGGGTAGGGAAACGGACAAGTGAGCCCTAATCTACCCGCCACTCTGTCCCTGCCTACTTGCAACGACCCGCCCTAGGCGACGGGGTACAACTGGGCGGCGGTCCCTGCGCTCAGTAAGTGCATGACAAACACGACAAACAAACAAGGGAATACAAGCAAGGGAAATGGGCAGTTGCTCGCGGAAACACCGTGAGCAACAGAGTAGTGAACGAGCCGAGTCAAGCCAGGAGAGTGCGAGGTACAAAGCGAAAAGCAGAAGAGTAGTCGGTAAGCCGGGGTCTGTATGGAGCAGGATCAAAAAGTAGCAGGAGCTGTAGCTGGGCCAGGAAACCTCAAGGAAAGAATTCACAAGCACAGATGGACAGGAAGAGCAGGCTTAAATAGACCGAGGGCGGGAGCTAGCTGAGTCTGGCCAGGTTGCGATAGGCTCTCCCACTCCTAAGCCTGCCAGCCTGAGTGGAGGAAGCTGGTGTCTGTCTCAGGGATGTACACTCAGGTGTTGACTGATTAATTCTGGGAGTTAACCCCGAAGCAGTGCCTGGCAGATCCTTTACAGTACCCCCCCTTTTATGAGGGGCCACCGGACCCTTTCTAAGTGGACCTGGCTTACTGGGGAAACGCAGGTGGAACCTCCTGACCAATACCCCAGCGTGAACATCCCGGGCGGGTACCCAAGTCCTCTCCTCGGGCCCGTATCCTCTCCAATGGACCAGGTACTGGAGGGAGCCTTGGACCATCTTGCTGTCCACGATCCTGGCCACCTCAAATTCCACCCCCTCAGGGGTGAGGACGGGAACAGGAGGTTTCCTCGAGGGGGCCAAGGACGGGGAGCAGCGTTTCAGGAGGGAGGCATGAAACACGTTGTGTATACGAAAAGACGGGGGTAACTCCAGCCGGAAAGAGACAGGACTGAGGACCTCAATGACCTTATACGGCCCAATAAACCGGGGAGCAAACTTTTTGGACGGAACCTTGAGACGCAAGTTCCTGGATGACAACCACACCAGATCCCCGACCACAAACAGGGGGTTAGCAGAACGTCTTCTATCGGCCTGAGCCTTCTGTATGCTCTGGGACGCCTCTAGGTTCTTCTGAACCTGGGCCCAGACTGTGCGCAGATCCCGATGAACGACCTCCACCTCGGGATTGTTGGAACAACCAGGTGAAACGGAGGAGAACCGTGGATTAAACCCAAAATTACAGAAAAAGGGAGAGACCCCTGACGAGTTACTGACCCGGTTATTAAGGGAAAATTCGGCGAGGGGAATGAAAGAAACCCAATCAAATTGACAGTCAGAGACAAAACATCTTAAGTATTGTTCTAGAGACTGATTAGTCCTCTCCGTTTGGCCATTGGTTTCGGGATGGAAAGCAGAGGAGAAGGACAGATCAATCCCCAACTTATTACAGAAGGCTCTCCAAAACAATGAAACAAATTGTACCCCTCTGTCAGAAACAATATTGACGGGGACCCCATGGAGACGCAGGATGTGTTTGATAAACAAGGTAGCCAACGTCTTGGCGTTGGGTAGTTTCTTGAGGGGCACAAAGTGGCACATTTTACTGAAGCGGTCTACCACCACCCACACCACCGACTTGCCTTGGGATGGAGGCAAATCGGTGATAAAATCCATGGAGATATGTGTCCAAGGTCTCTGGGGAATGGGCAACGAACGCAGTAAGCCCGCTGGTCGGGACCTGGGAGTCTTGGACCTGGCACAAACCTCACAGGCGGCGACGTAGGCCTTAACGTCTTTATGCAAACCAGGCCACCAATAATTTCTGGTAATGAGGTGTTTGGTACCCAGGATGCCTGGATGGCCAGATAGTGCGGAGTCGTGATTTTCCCTAAGTACCCTTAGCCGGAATTGCAGGGGAACAAACAGCTTGTTCTCAGGAAGGTTCCCAGGAGCTGAACCTTGATCAGCAGCAATTTCAGAGACTAAATCGGACTCGATAGAGGAAATGACTATACCTGGAGGCAAAATACAAACAGGATCTTCCTCCGAAGGAGGGCTGGCCATGAAGCTACGCGACAGTGCATCCGCCTTAATATTTTTAGACCCGGCCCTATAGGTAACCAAAAAATTGAATCTGGTAAAAAACAACGCCCATCGAGCTTGTCTCGGGTTTAGCCTCCGGGCAGATTCTAGGAAAACCAGATTCTTGTGGTCGGTAAGGACCGTTACCTGGTGCCTAGCCCCCTCCAGGAAGTGGCGCCACTCTTCAAATGCCCATTTAATGGCTAAAAGTTCGCGGTTGCCAATATCATAGTTACACTCCGTGGGCGAAAACTTCCTAGAAAAGTAAGCACAGGGTCGGAGATGGGTGAGGGAGCTGGTACCCTGGGACAAGACGGCCCCCACTCCCACCTCGGACGCGTCAACCTCCACAATAAATGGCTCCCTTTGGTTGGGCTGAACCAGCACGGGGGCCGAGATAAAGCACTTCTTGAGGGTCTCAAAAGCCTGGACGGCCTCAGGGGGCCAATGGAGGACATCAGCACCCTTGCGAGTGAGGTCCGTAAGAGGCTTAGCGACGACCGAGAAGTTAGCAATAAATCTCCTGTAATAGTTAGCGAACCCCAAAAAACACTGTAGCGCTTTCAGGGAGGCAGGTTGGACCCATTCAGCCACAGCCTGAACCTTGGCAGGGTCCATGCGGAAATCATGAGGAGTGAGGATTTGACCTAAAAATGGTATCTCCTGTACCCCAAATACACATTTTTCGATTTTGGCAAACAGTTTGTTTTCTCGAAGGACCTGGAGCACTTTCCTGACATGCTCTATGTGGGAGGACCAGTCCCTGGAAAACACCAATATGTCATCAAGGTACACTACAAGAAATATCCCCAGGTAATTTCTCAAAATCTCATTTATGAAGTTCTGGAAGACCGCAGGGGCATTGCACAACCCAAAGGGCATGACGAGGTATTCGAAATGGCCTTCGGGCGTGTTAAACGCAGTCTTCCACTCATCCCCCTCTTTGATGCGAATAAGGTTATACGCCCCCCGTAGGTCCAATTTAGAGAACCATTGGGCCCCCTGAACCTGATTAAAGAGATCAGGAATCAAAGGAAGGGGATACTGGTTCCTTACCGTGACCTTATTCAGGCCACGGTAGTCAATGCATGGCCTAAGACCCCCATCCTTCTTCCCTACGAAGAAGAAGCCAGCACCTACCGGAGAAGAAGAGGGACGAATGTAACCCTTGGCCAGGGATTCCTGGATATACTCCCTCATGGCTTCACGTTCGGGACAAGAAAGGTTAAATATCCTACCCTTAGGAAGCTTAGCTCCTGGTACCAATTCGATAGCGCAATCGTATTCTCTATGAGGCGGTAATACTTCGGAGGCCTCTTTAGAGAAAACATCAGCGAAGTCCTGAACAAACTCGGGTAGCGTATTCACCTCCTTAGGGGGAGAAATAGAATTAACAGAAAAACATGACGTACAACATTCATTACCCCATTTGGTTAGCTCCCCAGTATTCCAGTCAAACGTAGGATTATGCAACTGCAACCAGGGAAGACCTAGAACCAAATCGTACGATAATCCCTGCATCAATAGTACAGAGCATTGCTCCAAATGCATGGAGCCAACAAGGAGTTCAAAAACAGGGGTATGCTGTGTAAAATAACCATTAGCAAGAGGAGTGGAGTCGATACCCACTACCGGAACAGGTTTAGGCAAATCAATCAGAGGCATAGCGAGAGACATAGCAAATTCCACAGACATGATATTAGTAGAGGACCCTGAATCCACGAAGGCACTGCCGGTAGCAGACCTACCACCAAAAGAGACCTGAAAGGGAAGCAATATCTTAGTACGTTTCATATTTACGGGAAATACCTGTGCGCCCAAGTGACCTCCCCGATGATCACTTAGACGCGGGAGCTCTCTGACAGCATTCTTACGCTTGGGACAGTTGTTTACTTGATGCTTGACATCCCCACAGTAGAAGCAGAGACCATTCTTCCTGCGGAATTCTCTACGTTGTTGAGGGGACACGGAGGCCCCGAGTTGCATAGGTATTTCTGAGTCTTTAGGGGAGAAACGAAGCAACGGGACTTCGGGAGGCATCATGGGGGAGTCGGAGGAAAAAACACATAAACGTTCACGTTGTCGTTCCCTGAGACGTCGGTCAAGTCGTACCACTAAAGCCATAACCTGGTCTAAGGAGTCAGAAGAGGGATAACTAACTAGCAGGTCTTTCAGGGCATTCGACAGACCCAACCTAAACTGGCACCTTAAGGCAGGGTCATTCCACCGAGAAGCTACGCACCACTTCCTAAAGTCAGAGCAATACTCCTCAACAGGTCTCTTACCCTGACGTAAGGTCACCAGCTGACTCTCGGCAAAGGCAGTTCTGTCAGTCTCGTCATAAATAAGTCCGAGGGCAGAAAAGAAACAATCAACGGAGGAAAGTTCAGGGGCGCCAGGAGCCAAGGAGAAGGCCCACTCTTGGGGCCCTTCCTGGAGCCGGGACATAATTATACCCACCCGCTGGCTCTCAGAACCTGAGGAGTGAGGCTTTAAGCGAAAGTAAAGCCTACAACTCTCCCGAAAGGAGAGAAAAGCCCTCCGGTCACCTGAGAACCGGTCGGGCAACTTGAGGTGGGGTTCAAGGGGTGCGGTGAGGGGAACTACCAAGGTAGCATCAGGCTGGTTGACCCTCTGAGCCAGGGCCTGGACCTGTAGGGAGAGACCCTGCATTTGCTGAGCCAGGGTTTCACGGGGTTCCATAATGGTGTCAGGGACCAGGGTAGACTAGGTATACGGCTTGTGAATTTGTAATGGTGGGGGGGGTAGGGAAACGGACAAGTGAGCCCTAATCTACCCGCCACTCTGTCCCTGCCTACTTGCAACGACCCGCCCTAGGCGACGGGGTACAACTGGGCGGCGGTCCCTGCGCTCAGTAAGTGCATGACAAACACGACAAACAAACAAGGGAATACAAGCAAGGGAAATGGGCAGTTGCTCGCGGAAACACCGTGAGCAACAGAGTAGTGAACGAGCCGAGTCAAGCCAGGAGAGTGCGAGGTACAAAGCGAAAAGCAGAAGAGTAGTCGGTAAGCCGGGGTCTGTATGGAGCAGGATCAAAAAGTAGCAGGAGCTGTAGCTGGGCCAGGAAACCTCAAGGAAAGAATTCACAAGCACAGATGGACAGGAAGAGCAGGCTTAAATAGACCGAGGGCGGGAGCTAGCTGAGTCTGGCCAGGTTGCGATAGGCTCTCCCACTCCTAAGCCTGCCAGCCTGAGTGGAGGAAGCTGGTGTCTGTCTCAGGGATGTACACTCAGGTGTTGACTGATTAATTCTGGGAGTTAACCCCGAAGCAGTGCCTGGCAGATCCTTTACACTATTTTTAGAAATCTAAATATTTGTACCTTGTCTGATTGCTGTCAAGTGACAGTTGAAATAAGAGGAAGCAATTTAACTCCCTGTGCGGAGGTGGACAGATACCTGGTCCATGGTTCCCATAGTGTAAGAGTATGGGGAAGTCTATGGGATCTCAGCGCATACATGCGTTCCATGGTATAGGAAACATTGACCTGATTGAGCAATTCCGAAATCGAGTATTGGTTGGGTAATTTCCAGTATTTAGCTAAAAGCAAACGTGTCGCTATAATGATATGGCTGGACACTATTTGAGAGGAGCTCGGGATATTGTGCATATTAAGAAAACATAAGGCCAGGGCCGGGTCAGGTTGAACCTTACAGGACGAAATTTGGGAAATGATATCGAATACCTGTCTCCAAAACGCATAGACTTCCGGACATTGCCACCACATGTGAAAGTACGACCCTTTGCAACCACATCCCTTCCAGCATACTTCCGGGTAAGAGTTGTCAGATTTCGCAAAATTCAAAGGTGTTAAGTACCAGCGTAACAACAGTTTTTGGGAAGCTTCCCAATGTTTAACCCCCTTAGATATTTTTTTGGGCCATGAAAAGGCTTTCTGCCACTCTGTCAGAGAAAAGGAAGAGTCAAAATCTTCTTCCCATTTAGCACAATAAGAAGGTATGCTGGGAAGGAGATGTTCGCACAAATTTCCATAAAATCTCGAAATACCCTGTTTCCTACTTTCAGGATCAAAATATTGCTGGCGGGCCATGGAGGGGAATACTGAGGCGTTGACATCTAGAGACGTAAATAAATGTCTTCTACATAAATACTTATAGAAGTCCCTATTAGGGATAACATAAACCTTCACTAAGTCTGTAAAGGCTAATAATGTGCGGCCAGTAAATAGCAAGTGAATATGGGAGATCCCTGAATTTATCCAGTTATCCAACGATATCTCAGGTAAATAAGTAAGTAAATAACGTAAGGGCAAATTTTTAAGTGGAATGAGGGCCAAGGAGGGAAGCCGGGTGGTGTATTTTTTCCAAGCCTTCAGAGAGGCCGAGACAGTGGGGGACACGCAATTATAGGTATTAGGAGAAGAATGTGAACCAACCCCTAACAGTGAGATAAGCGGGCGACCTACCATTGCCTGTTCAATATGTGTCCACCTCTTCGAGGGGAAACGTGCACACCATCAGTTGGTCTAATGAAACTGCCCAGTAATACTTTTGGACATCTGTCATTCCCATACATCCCTGTCTCCAGTGTCTAAATAATGTGTGCATCCTCACTCTAGGCTTTTTGTGTGCCCATATAAAGTTGTTAAGTATTCTTTGGAGGCTCCTCAAAAAGGAACTAGGAAGAGGGATAATCAGTGCACGTAACGTGTACAGAATAATCGGCAAAACCATCATTTTAATGATTGCTATTTTCCCCGCCCAAGATGTACAAACTCCACTATAGGTAGATAGCAGTTGGGGAATACTGGTTAAGAGAGGGGTAAAATTATGTTTGAAGAGGAGATTCGTTGAATTAGTAAGTTGTATACCCAGATATGAAATTTTTGATGAGCTCCATTGAAAAGGGAAGGAGTTACGGATTATATTCCCTACTTGCACCGGAAGTCCCACATCTAACAAATGCGATTTACCAGCATTGATTTTGTAGTAAGCCACTGTCCCAAACTTGTCTAAGGTGTGTTGCACTGCCGGTAGGGATATTAGAGGGTTGGAGAGTGTGAGGATAACATCGTCGGCATATAACCCTATCTTATGTTGAAGGGTGCCAATCGTTATGCCTGTGATGGACGGGTTCTGCCTAATAGACATGGCTAGAGGCTCCATAACCATCGCAAAGATCAGGGGTGACAACGGACACCCCTGACGGGTGCCATTGGAAATAGGAAACGAGGCAGACATGAACCCTGAGGCCAATACTCTAGCTGACGGATTGGAATACAATGCCATAATAGCAGATTTTATCCACCCACCAAATCCAAATTTGCACAAAACAGCCTCTAGGTATCCCCAATGGACCCGGTCGAATGCCTTCTCCGCATCCAAAGCAAGAAGCACGGAAGGCACTCGACGGGTCTTCGCCCAATGAATTAGGTTTATAAGCCTTCTGGTGCCGTCTGGTGCCTGCAGTCCAGCAATAAATCCCACCTGGTCCTCATGTATCAATTCAGGAAGTAATGCAGCTAACCGACCAGCCAATATTTTAGCATAAAGTTTAACATCAGTATTTAAAAGAGATATTGGGCGGAAGTTAGCAGGAGAATCAGGCGTTTTCCCAGGCTTCGGCAAAGTGACTACGGTGGCAGCGAGCATCTCCTGCGGAAAGGACCCCACCACTGCAGCCTCAGTAAACACTTTGACTAAATGCGGAGCTAGAGTCGTGTCATACCTTTTATAATACTGATTAATAAACCCGTCTGGTCCTGGGGCTTTACCTGGCTTTAGACTTTTAATAGCTTGTGAGACTTCAAGTACCGTAAAGGGGGATTGTAGTTTAACACTGTCTTCTACAGACAGGGAAGGAAGATTCAGGCCACTCAAAAAGCTATTAATGTCCGATACTGAAGGTTGGTAGGTGGCTTTATCTTCTTTGAGGTTATATAGATTGTGATAGAAACTCCGGAATTGATCACTAATTTCTTGGGGGTGAGTAACCTTATTGCCGTTTTTGTCCATGAGAAATGCTGTTCTCTGTTTAGCACTCTTCTTTTTAAGCATTTTAGCTAAAAGTGACCCTGGTCTATTACCGTGAAGGTAAAAGCCGAATTGTAATTTTTTAAATAAGGCCATATGCCCAGACATAAGCACCGCCTGCAGTTGGTCCCTAAGAACTTTGATTTTTTGCGACGTGTCCGGAGTCACTTTAGATTTATTAAGGTATTCCAAATTATGTAGTTGAGTGAGGATATCCTTAGTGGTTTTTTCCCTATCTTTTTTTAATCTGGAGGCAGCCTGAATCCCCATCCCCCGCATGTAGGCCTTATGGGCATTCCATAAAGAAAAGCAATTGGTTGAGGAAGGGGCATTAATCTCAAAGTATGTTTGGACGTGTGTATCCATCAAATCTTTTGTGAGAGGATGGTCTAATACTAGATCATTCAGTCTCCAGGAGGAGAAAGGGGGCGTTGGCAATTGATCCAGGACCTTTATAGAGATGGGAGCATGATCTGACCACGATATGTCTCCAATAGTGGATGTGGAGATGCATCGAAGACTGAGTTTACTCACCAGAAACATGTCTATGCGAGAGTATACTTTGTGTGGCGCTGAAAAATACGTAAAATCACGTTCATTACCATGTTGACAGCGCCACACATCATATAGCTCCTCCGAGTGTACCGTGTGGTGTAGATTTGAGCGAGGTCTATGAGCATTGAAGGAATCAATTGAGGGATGCATAACGTCATTAAAATCCCCTCCTATGATCAACATCCCCTTCACCACTTTATTTACTTTTCGGAGGATTTTGTGAAAAGCCTTAAGTTGATGTGAGTTAGGGAGATATATGTTAACCAACGTAAAAGTGATATTATTTATGTCACATATGAGTATCACAAATCTACCTTGAGGGTTGTTAGGGATCTGCCAGGTACTACGTCTAGGTATACTCCTGGGATTAATCAATCCACACCTGAGGCCAGACCTGTTCGACTGACACCATCTCCCACCAACCAGGGTGGCAGGCTCAGGAGTGGGACAGCCTATCGCGGCCTGGTCAGTCGGAGTTAGCTCCGCCCCCTGTCCTTTATTACCTGCCGTGTTCTCTTCCTCAGTGCTTGTAATTCTTCTGGATTCCTGGCCTCACTGCTGCTTGCTCCAGCCTGCTTCTGCCGTGCTTCTGCCTTGCTGCAGTTCCGCTTAACCTGCTTTGCTTTGCCCCTGGCTTGCTTCCTTCTCCGTGCTCACTTTGGTATACTCCACTTCATCCTGGTCCTGACTACTCATTCACCGCTCCGTTTCCTCGCGGCGTTCCGTGGCTACTGCCCCTTCCCTTGCCGCCCAGTTGTACCCCGTCGCCTAGGGCGGGTCGTTGCAAGTAGGCAGGGACAGGGCGGTGGGTAGATTAGGGCTCACTTTCCCTTCACCTCCTTCCTGCCATTACATAATTACAAGCCCCTACCTAGTCTACCATTTCTCCTACGCTGACGCTATCATGGACCCCCTTGAGACCCTGACCCAGCAGATGCAGGGCCTCTTCCTACAGGTCCAGGCCCTGGCCCAGAGGGTCAACCAGGGTGACGCTGCTTTAGTACCGTGTTTCCCCGAAAGTAAGACAGTGTCTTACTTTCTTTTTATCCCCAAAAGCCCCACTATGTCTTACTTTCGGGGTATGTCTTATATTGGAAAAAAATTGTCGAATTATTATTATTTTTTTTTTCACAAACTTTATTTAACTGTTTTACATTTTTTTTTTTAGTCCCACCAGGGGACTTCACTATGCGATGTGCCGATCGCATATATAATGCTTTGGTATACTTAGTATACCGAAGCATTATTGCCTGTCAGTGTAAAACTGACAGGCAACCTATTAGGTCATGCCTCCGGCATCGCCTAACAGGCAGATGCTGAAGGCAGACCTGGGGGTCTTTGTTAGACCCCCGGCTGTCATGGAAACCCGACGGCGACCCGCGATTTGTTTGCGGGGGCGCCGATCGGGTGACAGAGGGAGCTCCCCCCTCTGTCAACCACATTAAATGCCGCTGTCACTATTGACAGCGGCATTTAATGGGTTAAACTGCCGGAATCGGCGCGAGCTTCGATTCCGGCAGTTGCAGCAGGAGCCAGGCTGTGTATAACAGCCGTGCTCCTGCCGCTGATCGCGTGGGTACAGTCTCAGTACCCGCGCCATCACAGGACGGCGCGGTGACGTATGGAGAGGGGGGCAGCGCGGAAGTGGGCAGGAGGCGGCAATACCCCCGTGTTTCCCCGAAAGTAAGACATATGTCTTACTTTCGGGGTACGGCTTATATTAGCCGACCCCCCTGAAACCCCCGATACGTCTTACAATCGGGGGTGTCTTACTATCGGGGAAACACGGTAGTACCCCTCACCTCACCTTTAGAACCCGACCTCAAGTTACCTGACCGGTTCTCAGGGGACCGTAAGACGTTTCTCTCCTTCCGGGAGAGTTGCAGACTGTATTTCCGCCTAAAACCCCACTCCTCAGGTTCCGAGAACCAGCGGGTGGGTATCATCATATCCCGACTCCAGGAAGGGCCCCAAGAGTGGGCCTTCTCCTTGGCTCCTGACGCCCCTGAACTTTCCTCCGTTGATCGTTTTTTCTCTGCCCTCGGACTCATTTACGATGAGACTGACAGGACTGCTTTAGCCGAGAGTCAGCTGGTGACCTTACGTCAGGGTAGGAGACCGGTTGAGGAATACTGTTCTGATTTTAGAAAGTGGTGCGTAGCTTCTTGGTGGAACGACCCGGCCCTAAGGTGCCAGTTTAGGTTAGGTTTATCTGACGCCCTGAAGGATCTGCTAGTTAGCTATCCCTCTTCTGACTCCCTTGACCAGGTTATGGCCCTAGCAGTACGACTGGACCGACGTCTCAGGGAACGTCAGCTTGAACGCTTCAATGTGCTCCCCTCTGACTTTTCTGCGATCCCCCCGAGGTCCCGTCTCCTCGCCCCTCCACGGAGGACTCGGAGGTACCTATGCAACTCGGGGCCTCCATGTCCCCTCGACAACGTAGGGAGTTTCGCAGAATGAATGGTCTCTGCTTCTACTGTGGGGACGACAAGCATCTACTGAACACATGTCCCAGGCGCAAGAATAAGAAGCCGGAAAACGTCCGCGCCTAAGTGATCATCGGGGAGGTCACTTGGGCGCACAGGTATTTCCCGTTAATGTGAAACGCAATCAAATTTTGCTTCCCTTTCAGGTCTCGTTTGCTGGCCGGTCTGCCACGGGCAGTGCTTTCGTGGATTCTGGCTCATCTGCTAATATCATGTCTGTGGAATTTGCTATGTCTCTAAAGATGCCTTTTTATTGATTTACCTTATCCTATCCCGGTAGTGGGTATCGACTCAACTCCCCTTGCTAATGGTTATTTTACTCAGCATACTCCTGTTTTTGAATTCCTGGTTGGCTCCATGCATTTGGAGCAGTGCTCTGTACTGGTGATGCAGGGATTATCGTCTGATCTGGTATTAGGTCTTCCCTGGTTGCAGTTGCATAATCCCACGTTTGATTGGAATACTGGGGATCTCACCAAATGGGGTAGTGAATGTCTTATGTCATGTCTTTCTGTTAACTCTATTTCTCCCCGGGAGGAGGTAAACACGCTTCCTGAGTTTGT
This sequence comes from Rhinoderma darwinii, assembly GCF_050947455.1. Lineage (NCBI taxonomy): Eukaryota > Metazoa > Chordata > Amphibia > Anura > Rhinodermatidae > Rhinoderma > Rhinoderma darwinii. Next base: position 123,979,376 of record NC_134687.1, on the reverse strand, counting down.
TCAGGACTTCGCTGATGTGTTTTCTAAGGAGGCCTCCGAGGTGTTGCCCCCTCATAGAGATTACGATTGCGCCATCGATTTGGTGCCTGGTGCCAAGCTTCCTAAGGGTAGGATATTTAATCTTTCATGTCCTGAACGTGAAGCTATGAGGGTGTATATACAAGAATGCCTGGCCAAGGGTTTCATTCGCCCCTCGACTTCTCCTGTAGGTGCTGGCTTCTTCTTTGTGGGGAAGAAGGATGGTGGTCTTAGGCCGTGCATTGATTATCGTAACCTGAATAAGGTCACCGTAAGGAACCAGTACCCACTTCCTTTGATTCCGGATCTTTTTAATCAGGTTCAGGGAGCCCAATGGTTTTCTAAGTTCGATCTACGGGGGGCATATAACCTTATCCGCATCAAAGAGGGGGATGAGTGGAAAACTGCGTTCAACACACCCGAGGGTCATTTCGAATACCTGGTCATGCCCTTTGGGTTGTGTAATACCCCTGCTGTCTTCCAGAATTTAATTAATGAAATCCTAAGAGATTACCTGGGTAATTTTCTTGTAGTGTACCTTGATGACATACTGGTGTTTTCCAAGGACTGGTCCTCCCACGTGGAGCATGTCAGGAAGGTGCTCCAGGTCCTTCGGGAGAATAATCTGTTTGCTAAGACTGAAAAATGTGTCTTTGGGGTACAGGAGATACCATTTTTAGGGCAAATCCTCACTCCTCATGAATTCCGCATGGACCCTGCCAAGGTTCAGGCTGTGGCGGAATGGGTCCAACCTGCCTCCCTTAAGGCGTTACAGTGTTTTTTAGGGTTCGCCAACTATTACAGGAGATTTATTTCCAACTTCTCGGTCTCCGCAAAGCCTCTTACGGACCTTACTCGCAAGGGTGCTGATGTCCTCCATTGGCCCCTTGAGGCCGTCCAGGCCTTTGAGACCCTCAAGAAGTGCTTTATCTCGGCCCCCGTGCTGATTCAGCCCAACCAAGAGGAGCCATTTATTGTGGAGGTTCACGCATCCGAGGTGGGAGTGGGGGCCGTCTTGTCCCAGGGTACCAGCTCCCTCACCCATCTCCGCCCCTGTGCTTACTTCTCTAGGAAGTTTTCGCCCACGGAGAGTAACTATGATATTGGCAACCGCGAACTTCTAGCCATTAAATGGGCTTTTGAAGAGTGGCGGCACTTCCTGGAGGGGGCCAGACACCAGGTAACGGTCCTTACGGATCACAAGAATCTGGTTTTCCTAGAATCGGCCCGGAGGCTTAATCCTAGACAAGCTCGGTGGGCACTATTCTTTACCAGATTTAATTTCTTGGTTACCTATAGGGCTGGGTCCAAGAATATTAAGGCTGATGCTCTGTCACGTAGTTTCATGGCCAATCCTCCTTCCGAGAAGGATCCTGCTTGTATTTTACCCCCTGGTATAATCGTTTCTGCCACGGATTCTGATTTAGCTTCTGATATTGCGGCTGATCAGGGTGCAGCTCCCGGGAACGTCCCTGGGGACAAACTGTTTGTTCCCCTGCAATACCGGCTAAGGGTACTCAGGGAAAACCATGACTCCGCTCTATCTGGTCATCCTTGCATCTTGGGCACCAAACACCTCATTATCAGAAACTATTGGTGGCCTGGGTTGCCTAAAGACGTTAGGGCTTACGTCGCCGCTTGTGAGGTTTGCGCTAGGTCCAAAACCCCTAGGTCCCGACCTGCGGGCCTACTACGTTCCTTGCCCATTCCCCAGAGACCTTGGACCCATATCTCCATGGATTTTATCCCCGATTTGCCTCCATCTCAGGGCAAGTCGGTGGTGTGGGTGGTAGTAGACCGCTTCAGCAAGATGTGCCACTTTGTGCCCCTTAAGAAGCTATCTAACGCCAAGACGTTAGCTTCTTTGTTTGTGAAACACATCCTGCGTCTCCATGGGGCCCCAGTCAATATCGTTTCTGACAGAGGGGTACAATTTGTTTCCTTATTTTGGAGAGCTTTTTGTAAAAAGTTGGAGATTGATCTGTCCTTCTCCTCCGCCTTCCATCCCGAAACTAATGGCCAAACGGAAAGGACTAACCAATCCCTGGAACAATATTTAAGGTGTTTCATCTCTGACTGTCAATTCGATTGGGTCTCATTCCTTCCCCTTGCTGAATTTTCCCTGAATAACCGGGTCAGTAACTCGTCAAGGGTCTCCCCGTTTTTCTGTAATTTCGGGTTTAACCCAAGGTTCTCCTCCGTTTCCCCTGGTTGTTCCAATAATCCTGAGGTAGAGGATGTTCATCGGGAACTGTGCACTGTCTGGGCCCAGGTTCAGAAGAACCTAGAGACGTCCCAGAGCGCACAAAAGATTCAGGCGGATAGTAGACGTTCTGCTAACCCCCGGTTTGTCGTCGGGGATTTGGTCTGGTTGTCGTCCAGGAACTTGCGCCTTAAGGTCCCATCCAGGAAGTTTGCTCCCCGATTTATTGGACCTTATAAGATCATTGAAGTCCTCAACCCTGTATCCTTCCGTCTGGAGCTGCCCCCATCCTTTCGCATACATGACGTCTTCCATGCCTCCCTCCTTAAACGCTGCTCCCCGTCCTGGTCCCCCTCGAGGAAACCTCCTGTTCCCGTTCTCACCCCTGAGGGGGTGGAATTCGAGGTGGCCAAGATTATGGACAGTAGGATGGTCCAGGGCTCTCTCCAGTACCTGGTCCATTGGAGAGGATACGGGCCGGAGGAGAGGACTTGGGTACCTGCCCGTGATGTTCACGCTGGGGTATTGATCAGGAGGTTCCACCTTCTCTTCCCTACTAAACCGGGTCCTCTTAGTAAGGGTCCGGTGGCCCCTCATAAAAGGGGGAGTACTGTTAGGGATCTGCCAGGTACTACGTCTAGGTATACTCCTGGGATTAATCAATCCACACCTGAGGCCAGACCTGTTTGACTGACACCATCTCCCACCAACCAGGGTGGCAGGCTCAGGAGTGGGAGAGCCTATCGCGGCCTGGTCAGTCGGAGTTAGCTCCGCCCCCTGTCCTTTATTACCTGCCGTGTTCTCTTCCTCAGTGCTTGTAATTCTTCTGGATTCCTGGCCTCACTGCTGCTTGCTCCAGCCTGCTTCTGCCGTGCTTCTGCCTTGTTGCAGTTCCGCTTAACCTGCTTTGCTTTGCCCCTGGCTTGCTTCCTTCTCCGTGCTCACTTTGGTATACTCCACTTCATCCTGGTCCTGACTACTCATTCACCGCTCCGTTTCCTCGCGGCGTTCCGTGGCTACTGCCCCTTCCCTTGCGTGTTCCCTGTTTGTTCTCCCGTACACTTAGACAGCGTAGGGACCGCCGCCCAGTTGTACCCCATCGCCTAGGGCGGGTCGTTGCAAGTAGGCAGGGACAGGGCGGTGGGTAGATTAGGGCTCACTTTCCCTTCACCTCCTTCCTGCCATTACAAGGGTCCAGCATGAGCTGATGCATATGAAAGGCAACCGAATCTTTTATTGTTATCAAGACACCCTTGGACTTACTGGAATGAGATGCTTGAAATATGTGAGGAAATCTAAAATGTGTGCATTTCGGAGGATGAAGGGAGGAGAAATGGGTCTCTTGGGCGAAGAGAACATCACTGTGAAGAGCCAAAGCTTCCTTCCACATCTGTCTCCTTTTAAAAGGGCTATTGAGCCCCTTTACATTTAAAGAGGATATATTAAACGGCATGAGGCAGCGTAAGAGAACATATTATGTCTGGCTGGGCATGGAACATGAATTCGAAACAAAGATATAGAATCTTGTGGACCATGAAGTGTACAGAGCAATATTACCAAATACAGAAATAAAAACATAAGAGCAACAGTGTAAAAAAGAAAAACATGGCGCCTACACTGCGCCGTACAGACCTCCGTGGGGGAGAGAGAATAAAGATAACCACAACAAGTAGCATTATTACATGACCATACTACCAGCGGAAAGATCAGGTGGCAGAGTGTCCCTGTACCAATTCCCATTCCGGGTGGAGACGTCTCGGTGGCTTGTCAGCTGACTCCGGTCCCTTAGACTGGACAGGAATGTTCCACTTGCGAAGCAAATCAATCCCATCAGAAGGAGTAGGAATCACATGTGTGGAGCCATTCCTAGAGACCAATAACTTGACTGGGAATCCCCACTTATATCTCAGATTTTGCTCCCTAAGAGCCAAAGTGATCGGGTGAAATTGCTTTCGTAACATCAAGGTGGAAGCAGACAGATCCGGGTATATTGAAATGTGAGCATATGGAGGTGGGAGTTTCCCCAATTTTCTGGATTCCTGAAGGATACGGTCCTTGGCTTGATAAAAGTGTACCCTCGAGGGAACATCTCTTGGAGCATTTTCCGGAGCAGCCCTAGATTTAGGAATTCTATGTGATCTGTCCAGAGTTAGATCTAGTGGGGCGAACATTGGAACCAAAGCTTTAAACATGACTTGCAAAAAATTGGGTAATTCAGAGGGTGAGATTTCTTCAGGAATCCCTCTAATTTTTAGATTATTCCGCTTCGACCTATCTTCTTGATCCATGAGCTTGTCTTTTAGCCACTTCACCTCATCTTTAAGCTCAGCATGTGCGTCAATATGATCATTATGGGCCTTGGCATGGTCTCCCATGCTGCGTTCTAAATGATCCGTGCGGAATCTTAGGTCGTCCACAGTCGCATGTATTTGTGCTAATACCCGATCCATCACTCCAGAAATGGAAGTCTGCAATGTATGCATTAACCCTTTCATGACGGCAGTGGTCAAAGGAGCATCGTCTGAAATCTCAGACATCCCGGACATATCAGAAGCCATGAGGTGAGTATTCTGTGATGGCAAACTCTGAGGAAAGAGCGCCTTTTTAACAGCAGGGCTTTTACTGTTGGGTGAGGATGGGCCCGATCCAGTCGCTCCCCGTTTACCGGGGCCTGACACCTCTTCCATCCTGCCCTGTGTATCTCCATCCGCAAACTGACCTGAGGCAGCCGATAGCTGCTTGCAACGTTGCCGCGTGTCCGGCTCAGGCAGGGAGTTGGCGCCATCTTGTGACCGGCTCGTCGCAGGGAAGTAATCCGGAAGCTTTTTGGGCTCCGGTTTGGACTGTCGCCTCCTGGTCATGTTCCACATCGGTGTCGGCTGAGACCTGGATCTGGTCAGGTAAGTGAGACTGTCGTAGCAGGTCTTATGCCGCTGTGAGCCGCTGTAATGCTATTGCTGAAGCAGGAGAGAGTGCACTACACCGCCATTCCAGTCAGCGGCTAGCTCCGCCCCTTCTCCCGGATATTCTTAAGGTCATTCCTCATCAGTACCATCTCGGACTGAACTGCCCCCATCTGTGCTTTCAGGTCCTCCAAACAAGCGTTAGATCTTGTAACAGCTACTAGAATTTCCGCCAGCATGCCTCCTGGATCTCCCAGAGTTCCTGTCGGTACTGAGGTTTCTTGGCAGCCAGGGGGTTCCTCACTCCTCCCTGCCCCCTTTAAGCCCTTTCGGCCAAACGCGTTTTAACGGAGGGGGAATTCCATATTGTCTCAAGTTTATTATTGAGATCACCTCTGCCCCCAGCGGCTTTTGGGGATTTGCCCCCAAATGAGCTTCTCTGTGAACCTTTCGGTGGCATAATCACAGACTTTATAGAGAGAGTTCAGACAGAAATAATACTTCAAAATAGATTGGTTCTTTGGATAAACCTGAGGGTTACCGAAGACAATACACCTCCGTCAATACAATTAATTATAAATGAGAACCACATAACAAATCATATCAAAATAGTGCTTTGCAGAAATCCCGCATCTTACCCCTCCACGCATAGAACCTCAGGGAATAATCCTCCTATTCTCAAAGCCAGGGGTGTGAATCCATTCTGGACGGCCGACTGCAAGCAGCCGAGTTCACTTTATAGAATAGTGCAGCAGAGGGGAGTAGCAAATCGACCAGCAACTGACTGGAGCTACTGGTCAGTGCAATAGGAAAAAAGTTATACAGAAGCTGGAGACATCGTTAGCAACACCAGCAGGACAGCAGGGGCCAGAGAGGTCAGTCCAGAGCAGGGCTGGAGCAGCTGTAACAGACAGGCCAGCAGGATGCAAAGAGACAGAGCAGTCAATTCACCGCTCACAGTTCACAGCAGAGTCAACACCCGACAGCATCACTGAAGGCATCGGAGGGACGTCAGTAGTACAGCCAGGGTCTAACAGCTCGGTCAGAGCAGCGGAGCCACAGAAACAGGTAAGCCGACGGGGTGGAGGGAACAGACCAGCTGACTCAGGGCTCACAGCTGAGGCCTGTGCTCAAGGCCGTCCTCTTACACTGGAAAGCCGCTTGTTACCACAGCGGGCCTGGAGAGAAGCTGAGTTGCTGACAGCTTTGCAAACTTCCTCCTGTCTGAGCAGTGTAGTCAGTGGAGTCAAGCAGGCAGGGGGCGCCTAAACATCGGCGTCTTCAATACAACGATGGGGCATCGAGGCGAGGTGCAGGAGAGAGGCGGCCAGCACGTCTTGACGTGGCTACGTCATACCGGAAGTGAACCACCGACGACCTTTAACCCCTTAGTGTCTAAGCCTGTTTTGGCCTTGTGGACACAGACGATTTTTGCAAATCTGACATGTGTCACTTTATGTGGTAATAACTCTGGAATGCTTTTGCCTATCCAAGCGATTCTGAGATTGTTTTCTCGTGACATGTTGTACTTTATGATACTGAAAAAATGTCGTCGTTAAATTCAATATTTATTTGTCAAAAACACCAAAATTTTGAGAAAATTTGCAAAAATCTGCATTTTTCTAAATTGTAATGTATCTGTTTGTAAAACAGATAGTAATACCACACAAAATATTTACAAGTTAACATTTCCTATATGTCTACTTTATGTTTGCATTGTTTTTTGAACGTGCTTTTATTTTTCTAGGACGTTACAAGGCTTAGAACTTTAGCTGCAATTTCTCGCATTTTCAAGAAAATTTCAAAAGGCTATTTTTCAGGGACCAGTTCAGTTCTGAAGTGGCTTTGAGGGCCCTATATATTAGAAAGTCCCCAGAAGTCACCTCATTTTGAAAACTGCACCCATCAAAGTATTCAAAACAGCATTCAGAAAGTGTTTTAACCCTTTAGGCGTTTCACAGGAATTAAAGCAAAGTAGAGGTGAAATTTACAAATTTCATTTTTTTTCTTCAAAAATTAATTTGTAATACATTTTTTCTGTACCACTGAAGGTTTTACCCAAGAACTGCTATGCCCAGATTCTGCAGTTTTTAGAAATATCCCACATGTGGTCCTAGTGCGGTAATGGACTGAAACACAGGCCTCAGAAGCAAAGGAGCACCTAGTGGATTTTGGGGCATCCTTTTTTTAGAATATATTTTAGGCACCATGTCAGGTTTGAATAGGTCTTGTGGTACCAAAACAGTAAAGACCCCCCAAAGTGTCCCCATTTTGGAAACTATATCCCTCAAGGAATTTATCTATGGCTATAGTTAGAATTTTGAACCCACAGTTTTTTTTGCTACATTTATTTGAATTAGTATATGAAGATGAAAATCTACTTTTTTTGTGAAATAAAGTAGAAAAAACACCCCAACATATGTAAAGCAATTTCTTCCGATTATAGCAATACCCCATATGTGGTAATAAACTGCTGTTTGGACCCACAGCAGGGCTCAGAAGAGAAGGAGCACAATTTGGATTTTGGATTTCTGATTTTGCTGGAATAGTTTTCAGTGCCGTGTCGCGTTTGCAATGCACTGGAGGGATGAAAACCGTGGAAACCCCCCAATAGTGACCCCATTTTGGAAACTACACCCCTCAAGGAATTTTTCTAGGGGTAAAGTTAGCATTTTGACCCCACAGTTGTTTTGCTGAATTCATTGGAATTAGTCTGTAAAGGTAAAAATCTACTTTTTTCTGTAAGAACTTAGACATTTTTAATTTTTACAAGGAATAAAGGAGAAAAAGCAGCCCAACATTTGTAAAACAAGTTCTCCTGATTACGTAAATACCCCACATGTGGTAATAAACTGCTGTTTGGACCCACACCCGGGCTTAGAAGGGAAAGAGCGCTATTTGGCTTTTGGAGCACAAATTTAGCTGGAATAGTTTTTGGGTGTCATGTCGAATTTGCAAAGCCACTGAGAGACCGAAACAGTGGAAGCCCCCCAAAAGTAACCCTATTTGGGAAACTACACCACTTAAGGAATCTATCTAGGGGTATAGTGAGCATTTAGGCCCCACACGTCTTTTGCAGAATTTATTAGAATTAGGCTGTGAAAATTAATATCAACATTATTTCCAATAAAATTTAGAATTTTTTCAATTTCACAAAGGATAAAGGAGAAAATGCACCCCAAGATTTGTAAAGCAATTTCTCCCGAGTACGGCTATACCCCACATGTGGTCATAAATGTTTTTTCATTAGAAAGTAATTAACCCTTTCCGAACTGATCCATGTTTTACTTTTTTCTTTTTCGTTTTTCCTCCCCGCTTTCCGAGAGCCACAACTTTTTTATTTTTCCGTCAATAGGGTGGTGTGAGGGCTTATTTTTTGCGGGACGAGCTATAGTTTTTATTGGTACCATTTTTTGGTACATAAGACTTTTTGAGCACTTTTTATTACATTTTTTGTTAGAGCCAAGGTGACCAAAAAACTGAGATTTTGCCGTTTAAAATTCTTTATTTTTCACGGCCTTCACCGTGTGAGTTAAATAATGGTATATTGTAATAGCTTGGACTTTTACGGACACAGCGATACCAATTTTGTGTATTTTTTTAATTTTTTTACATTACTTTAGAGAAAAAAGTTTATTTTTTTACTTTAAATATTTATTACATTTTTTCCACTAATAACAACTATTTACTTTTGTTTTTACATATTTTATTAGTCCCCATAGGAGACTTGAACCAGCAATCGTTAGATCACTGGTAGAATACACTGCAATACTAATGTATTGCAGTATATTGTGATTTTTACAGGCTCCTGTAACAGCGTGATCGCTGTTTCTGTCCGTTAGTCCCGGGTATCAGCTGTAATACACAGCTGACACCCGCAGCGTATGGCGCGGGCTCAGCGCGTGAGACGCTCCATATATCCCACACCACGACATGCTATTAAGTTATGGTGCGCAAAGGGTTTAATGCGCAGCGGAAGGTGCAGAGTGAAAATTAAAATTTTCCACTGATGTGCCATTTTAGTGCTTATGTTGTGCCCAGTTTGTTCCACAAATACCACATAAAATATTAACCGGGTTCTCCCGGGTATGGCGATGCCATATCGGTGGACGTAAACGGCTGTTTGGGCACGCTGCAGGGCTCAGAAGGGTGGGAGAGCCATTTGGCTTTTGGAGCGCAGATTTTGCTTGGTAGTAGCTCTGGCGTTTTGCTGGTATTTCAGTTTATAATGTGGGGGCACATGTAGGCTGGGCAGAGTACATCAGGGCATAATAAGAGGGTATAATAATGGGGTAAATAAATAATAATCCACAGATATGTGGCCAGTGTCGCACTTATAAATTGCACCCGATCCTATCCGCTTTTGGAACGCTCTGCACATTTTGCATCGCCATAATCTGGGAGCCGGAACTTTTTTTATTTTTTCACCACCGGAGCTGCATGAGGGCTTATTTGTTGCAGGACAATCTGTGATTTTCAATGGTACCATTTTGGGGTACATGCGATTTTGTTGATCACTTTTTATGCCATTTTTCGGCATTTTTCGGCAAGCCAGGTGACCATAAACCATAAATTCTGACAATGATTTTTATTTATTTTTGACGGCGTTTACCCTGGGCTATAAATGACCATTATACTTTATTCTGCGGGTTGGTACGATTACGGCGATACCATATGTATATAGGTTTTTTTATGTTTTGCAGCGTTTGCGCAATAAAATAACTTATTTAGAAAATAAATTATTTTTTGTGTCACTATATTCTGAGAGCCTTAACTTTTTTATTTTTCAGTTAAAAAAGCTTTGTAAGGGCTTGTTGTTTGCGGAACGGGTTGTAGTTTGTATTGGTACTATTTTGGCGTACATGCGACTTTTTGATCACTTTTTATTGCATATTTTGGGAGGGATGGTGACCAAAAAATAGTGATTCTGGCATTGTTTTTCGTTTATTTTTTTTGCGGTGTTCACCGTGCGGGAAAAATAATATTATAGTTTTATAGTTGGGGTCGTTACGAACGCGGTGATACAAAATATGTGTACTTTTTTTTTACGTGTTCATTTTTTTCCTATAATAAAAGACTTATTATAGGAAAAAAAAGCAGTTCTTGTTTATGTCACTTATAACTTTTATTTTTACACTATTTTTAAAACATTTTTATTCTTTTTTTTACTTTTTTCACTTGTCCCACTAGGGGACACTTAGACTTGCAGCTCTGATCGCTGCTGGAATACTTTACACTACACACGTAGTGTAATGCATTCCAACTGTCAGTGTGACATCACACTCACACTGACAGGAAGCCTACGACGACCACCCTCCGGCTGGTCCTCATAGGCTTCTGTACATGGCAGCCCGGAAGCCATTGTCGGCGTCCGGTTGCCATGGGTACCATAGCCAGCCCCCGTGATTTCACGTGGGGGCTGCCGATCGTCGCTAAAGACCTTAATTGTGGCGTTCAAAATCGAACGCCGCAATTAAGGGGTTAACTGCTGAAATCAGCGGTGATGGGCCGCTGATCGGCAACGGGGAATGCAGGGCAGACACCCTGCACAGTTAACCGCCGCTGCGGTGTAGCGCCACGCGGCGGTTAACTGTCAAAGCACAGACGTAACTGCACGTCAAGGTGCGCGAACTTACTGCTCACCTCGACGTACAGTTAAGTCAAGGTGCGCTAAGGGGTTAATACTGAACCTTGGTCTGAGTGCGGCGTGCTGCAGCCGCTGACACTCTGTATCTCCTTGCTGGTACACTGCACTACGCTGGTCAATGTTAGCAGTGGACATGAACTTTTTAATTTCTATCTAGTGTGTCTCTTGCTTTAATAGCCTAATAAATTTTTTTTTGCTATAATTGTTAAAAAGGGCCTTCTTGCCGGCAGGCATCCATTCCTACTGATCGTTAATTCGCCCGTCAACTTGGGTCTTACTCTCCATTGCTGCTGATCGATTGCAGGGTTAATCACCCGTTCCTTTAGACCCTGTTCCAAAATTGGAACCTTTTGTATATACTATATAATTGAATGATGGCAGGTTTTCTATCCAAAAGGATCAATTCAGAAACTTTGTCCGCTGAGGCAGCATATGTATTGTCTACCGACAACATCCCACTACATCAATTTGATATATACACAGCTTTTAAAGATCTACAAAAAACCTACCAAAGATATATCAGATCTTGCTGGGAAATTGCTAGCCTCGAGACCTATATACAGCAGAAAATTGTCTATAGGGGCTTCGTATCAATATCACCCCCAATTCCTACCGTAGCGACGCAGAGTTTATCAAGGGCTGGGAAGAGCTGCTTACAGACAGCTCTTTAAGATTACTACAATATATTCTAGACTTTGAGAAACGGGATTTTAATAAAACATCAGCTCAGTAGGAGAAGGAAATTGGGGACATTCAGGGATTTAACACTTTAAGTGAATTTAACAATTGTGAAATCCAACTACAAAAAAATATTGAAAAACTACAAGCAGAGATAAAAGAGAGGAAGCATCGAAAGTACGTCAGAGACCGCAGGGATTTTGATACTGGTCAGGCATATATCTATAAAACACAGTCACGCTTTGCTCCCAAGCGCATAAACGTCTTTACAGATTTTTCGGATTCCGAGATTTCCGGTACTGACGAATCTATACGTTCTCCAAATTCAAGACTGGGCACTAAACGTAAAATAAAAAAATAATAGATTCAGCTCCTCTAAAAGGAGCACTGTACAGACTAGATCAAACACAAAATGCCATACGAGCTCCATCCCTACCATCACCTCCAATTCCTTATCATCAGCTTTCTCTGCAGCATCAGCCTCTGCCACCCCCAATATACCATCGATCCCTCGAATGACTGGAACTGTTTCCAGCCAAAATCCCACTACCACCAGATGCCCCACGGGTGCTACCAACGGCACAAGTGGACCTTTCAACACTTTCCCTTTTTTAGGGCCACCAAATCCTCGGTGGAACCTGAGCCAATGACACCACAAGCGATCCCCTCTAATTCGGTCAGAAATGACGAAATGCAGGTATATAATATATCGTCTGTCCATC